>NC_088295.1:4847899-5147899 GCF_032854445.1 Liolophura sinensis
TATTGCTTTTACAGCTGGTTCACCCTATACCGTGAACAGAAGTTAATTTGTGTAAGTAACAATATGGTGGACCAGTGACCTGTTCCAATTGGGGAGAATGGAAGGTATTTCATTCCTACTGAAGTACAGCAGCGATATGGAAAAGATATGATTGGGTGGCGGGCTTCCTCAGTGTTTCTGCTTCACGCAGAGTGCAGTTGAAGCTTCGCCTGGCCCAAATTGAATGGTGCGAAGAGGAACTTCGAGTTCTGAACCTGGTAGCATTTGTGACAATGGTACTTTCGTTAGTTCAGTAACCCTTCGAGCAGTTGCGGCTAAACCACAGGCAATACCAACCCAATGTCACATCAAAGTTACACAAGAAGGGGGATTCTAGAAAGGTGTCCAAAACAAGCATAGCTCTTCTTTCTCTAGACTAAGTCATTAGACAACTGTGCATGCGTGTCAACTTAAAGTGATTATCTGGATGACGTTTTGGGCTTTAGGTAATGACGAGTCCGTCGATCATTTGTTAAAACGACATCGATAGTTGTTCATTAGCAAGACCACAGACAGAAATCCAATATTGTCACTCAAGCGAAATCAACAGGCGAAATGGTACAACACACAGCTTATGGAAAACCGTTCTGAGCGGCTAATCAAATACATTTATGCTGTACGCAGGTGTACCAAAGAAACAAGAAGAGTTAGGCCTATGCTGCCAAGATACATGTATCATCGTCTCTGCAGTCAAATTCACAATTACCAGGACAAAATATTTCCAACTAAAAAGAAACTAGAAGACCAGTTTAAAGTTAAAAATTCAGACAGTTTCCTTGTCTTAAATTTCTGATTCAGTAAATATACTTACACTCGACATTTTTGGTTGTGTTTTTGAAATTTTGACAATCTCTGACACAGTTTTCAAAGGACTAACGGAAGTGAAGAATTCAACGTTCTCGAACCTGGTATTAACCAATCAGATTTAGCTACTGGCCTTATGGGTGATGGGTTATTTTGTAACATCTTTTTTAAACATATGGTATTTCTCTTTAACGTTAACGATGCGTCATGTTTATTGTTAATAAAACCCAATCATTTATTATATCTTTATATGCATGTTACATATATTATCCACCTTAGTGCCAAACGCCCGCCTGAGTAACCTGCTCGTCAGAGGGGTACAATTCATATTGCTACATTATAAGGGCATATAAATCTGTCCCTGCCAGGAGATTGTACTGAAATAGCGGGGACCACCAAGTCAGTCTCATCAGAACAAGGTCGAACACGAAAATGGCAGAGGTTGTGGAGGCGCATAGTTCTCAAGACAATTCAGGAAAAGGAGGTGAGAAGACATGTGCTCACGAACCATTTTACTTTGTTCATTTTTATTTCTGCTCTTCAGGTGTAGAGTATTTACTCAGTGTGTTATCAGTTATCTTTGCATAGCTCGTTCTTCGTGGCGATTACTGGTCACAGTATGACTCTTTCCCTTTTAAAAATGGAACAAGCCAGATAACGGTGGCCGTAACTGTTCCGAGGGTTTCTGAACCAACTTACGTACATGTACCATCGTCGCAAATGTTACCGCCAATGTTAAAAGCCCGAAGCTCGTCCCCGCACCGTTCAGTTTAGGCCAGGCATCGCTACAACTGCGCTGCGCGTGAAGCGGAAACATTGAGGAAACCCGCCACCTGACTGTAGTTTCACTACTTCGCCACTATACCTCAGTAGAAACGAGTGTTGTCACCATCACTATTGACGAATCACCAAATACCATGTGACAGAGACACGTACATGTATCCTGTTACTTTTTACCATTGGTGCTTCTCTAATGCGAACAGAAGTTGATTTGAACAAATAACAACATGGTGGCCAGTATTGGTGGCCAGGAGTGGGAGATATTTCAAATCAAGTCAGTGTGAAGGAAATGTTTTTGATTCACAAAAGTTGTAATGGTGCCCTTCTAAATTGCAAGTTGCAGGGATGAACGTGCAGTTTGGAACCAGGTGGCTTGTTGACTTGGCCCTTCCCAAATCTTTTAAGGTCCCTTCATGATAGAAAAAAGCACCATGCCAATAAAGTTTCATCGTTGTAGATTGATCTGATACATATAGTGTATCATTATCTTTGTTTAAATAATTACATGATTGTTGATGACGTGAAGAATTTTTGTTCTGTTACTAGAGGTTTGACACCAAGAAATCAGCTGTGAACTTTTAATATTAGGTAAGATGTTGGGAGGGCCAGCAAACTTCGCATCCTTGCATAGGACCAATTAGTGAAATATAA
The DNA here is from genome assembly GCF_032854445.1 of Liolophura sinensis. NCBI lineage: Eukaryota > Metazoa > Mollusca > Polyplacophora > Chitonida > Chitonidae > Liolophura > Liolophura sinensis. The sequence continues at coordinate 4,850,174 of NC_088295.1, forward strand.
ACCATCCTTAGACCAAAGCTTTTAGCTACAGAAGTCAGCTGTAGCTGATTGAGTTGCTGACATTTGTAATGGATTTGCTATGTGGCTGTGACATTTGACAATAGCATGCCACAATAAAAATTTACTTTAGTTCCAAAACTGCAGTGTAAATGCGATCAAATTTACAAGCAAACTGTTTAAAGTCTTCTATATTCCCGCCGCTTCTGGTGTTTTATCGCTGCTTAATAGCAAAATAACAAAATATTTTAACACAAATGTCTTACATTCGTTTTTATAGCTCTATGTTCATTTCATTGCAATGTTCTTATTAGTTTTGGATATGTTTCGGTTTTAATCATCCTCTGTAGCTGGTTAGAACCGCTACAACTGCTGTGATGAATGCTGCAGATGGTCGTGGGTTTCCCCTGCGATCTGCCTGGTTTCCTCCCACCATAATGTTGGCCGCCATCGTATAAGTGAATAGTCTTGAGTACAGTAAAACAGTTTAACATGGTAGACTTGCATAATTACAACACAGTGCCCTGTCTGACATTCAGGTTCACTGACTAGGCAACAGCGGAAGGTAACTGAAAAAATCAGGCTTTCTGAATACAGTGATTTGAGTGAGTTGATGGGAAGGGAAGCCCTGGATAAAACTAAACATTCGATCACTTAGTCAGAATCAGATACATGTTGGTAGACTTCTGGAAGTCTCAACTTTATTCAGATGTCTAAAATAACAGCAAAATTTGGTTGGTGGTATGCCCCTTTGAAATGATACTTGCTGCTGTCTAGCTTGGCGTTCAGCACTGAGATGTTATGAGGCAGTAGGGAACAGGACTGGTTGGTCTGGTGTCAGTATGATGTGACTGGGAGGGGTGTCCTTTAATAGGCAAAATAAATCTAGACTGTTTATCTGGGCATCATGTAATGTTGGAATACAGTTCTGCACATGAAGTTATTTAATAGTATGAGATTGTTACCCTTGGTATATATAAACCGGTTCAAAATTAAACTGGAAATTATGGTTTTGTGTTTAAAGGCTAAGGTGATAAATGTAGGTACAGGACAGTTGTCCACAGTAATGTTGTCCACTAGTGTTTGTAATGAGATCATGTTACCCAATAATAACTTTCCATTCCACAAAGTAGATGTGTTTGATACAGTTGATAACTGTAAAGACATATACATGTAGGTTCATGTATTCGAATCATAGTGTTTGTGGAACTGATTCTGATTCATTTTATTGTGGAGCAGGTGTGAATACTTGTTAACATGTTGTACAATATGATTATGTGTTGGCAGGATGTGTTGTTTGTCTGTTTTAATAGATATTGCAATCTCGTGACAAAAGGGTCCAGCTATTGAGAATATTAATAGGCAAAAGTCGCATTAAAAGCACTTCACTGACAGCTAGCAGTTTCTGTACCAGCGTTGAAGGTGATTTGTGTCAGAACATCATGTACATTGTATTTGAGCTTGTGATGTCTGTACATGTGCATGTATGTATGACTGCAGACTGATCCACATCGCAGCTATCTTTGGTGTAAAGCTACAGAACACTGGGATTTTCAGTGAGATTAAGTAACCCAATCTCCTGCCAGCTGACAGAGAGGAGCTATATGTGAACAGGCTGTGTGAATGGTGTACATCTACATTGGGCAGACCTTCCTCAGCCTTGGCCTGTTCACTGTCTAAGCCTTTAACTCTCTACTGTAAAGCAGAGGTACAAGGGGTACAAGCCAGTCCTATCGCTTCACGACTGACCATTCCACTGAAGATGCCTGCAAGTGTATAATTTGTTAACAACATTGCTAGTTGCCCCACTGGTAACTGATGAACATGCATTTGGTACTGTGTTAACTTTCTGGATAATGGACAAGGTTTCATGGTTTGATAAACAAAGATGCTACTTGTAGAGGCTGTGTAAATGTTAGAGTCAGCTGGAGATGCAAGCTGGGAATTTCTGTGGAGAGGGTATATAAGGCTACTATAATACAGCCACCCCAGCCCCAAGCTCCCACTCCCGCCCAACCCTTCTCTTACCCTTAGTGTTCTGTCAGTACTGTAGAAACTGACAACTTTACAGATCTATGGAAACAGTGACTGGACTGTACACATGCAGTTACTTTATCCAGCATCATTAAGTATCACTATTTGGAACAAAATAAAATAATATAGAACAATTAAATGTCACAGAAAAGGATATTTTTGCGTGTTTCATGGAAGAGTTCAAATGAGAGCTTGTCTCTTTCTTATCGCTGCTTGAAGGTTTGTGCAGTTCTTGTCAGTATTCAGTGGTGTCTGTCTGTACCTGCTCTCGTCCAGAGGCTTGTCTGTTAAAACAGGGGATGTACTAGGGTCTTTGTAATTTATATTGGCATCAATGGTGGTGTAATATTGTGTGTGTGGAGGGAAGTGGCATTTGTAATGGCATCAGTGTCAGTGTAATATTGAAGGTGTGGAGGGAAGTGGCATTTGCAATGGCATCTGTGTTGGTGTACTATTGTGTGTGTGGAGGGAAGTGGCATTTGTAATGGCATCAGTGTCAGTGTAATATTGAAGGTGTGGAGGGAAGTGGCATTTGCAATGGCATCAGTGTTGGTGTACTATTTTGTGTGTGGAGGGAAGTGGCATTTGTAATGGCATCAGTGTCGATGTAATATTGTGGGCTTGAAGGGAAGTGGCATTTCTAATGGCATCAGTGTCAGTGTAATATTGAAGGTGTGAAGGGAAGCTGCATTTGTAATGGCATCAGTGTCGTTGTAATATTGTGGGCTTGAAGGGAAGTGGCATTTGTAATGACATCAGTGTCAGTGTAATATTGAAGGTGTGAAGGGAAGCTGCATTTGTAATGGCATCAGTGTCGTTGTAATATTGTGGGCTTGAAGGGAAGTGGCATTTGTAATGACATCAGTGTCAGTGTAATATTGAAGGTGTGAAGGGAAGCTGCATTTGTAATGGCATCAGTGTCGTAATATTGTGGGCTTGAAGGGAAGTGGCATTTGTAATGACATCAGTATCGGTGTAATACTGAAGGTGTGGAGGGGAGCTGCATTTGTAATGGCATCAGTGTCAGTGTAATATTGAAGGTGTGGAGGGAAATGGCATTTGTAATGACATCAGTGTTGGTGTACTATTGTGTGTTTGGAGGGAAGTGGCATTTGTAATGGCATCAGTGTCAGTGTAATATTGAAGGTGTGAAGGGAAGCTGCATTTGTAATGGCATCAGTGTCGTTGTAATATTGTGGGCTTGAAGGGAAGTGGCATTTGTAATGACATCAGTATCAGTGTAATACTGAAGGTGTGGAGGGGAGCTGCATTTGTAATGGCATCAGTGTCAGTGTAATATTGAAGGTGTGGAGGGAAATGGCATTTGTAATGGCATCAGTGTTGGTGTACTGTTGTGTGTTTGGAGGGAAGTGACATTTGTAATGACATCAGTGTTGGTGTACTATTGTGGGTGTGGAGGGAAGTGGCATTTGTAATGGCATCAGTGTTGGTGTAGTATTGTGGGTGTGGAGGGAAGTGGCATTTGTAATGGCATCAGTGTTGGTGTAATATTGAAGGTGTGGAGGGAAGTGGCATTTGTAATGGCATCAGTGTTGGTGTACTATATTGTGTGTGTGAAGGGAAGTGGCATTTGTAATGGCATCAGTGTCAGTGTAATATTGAAGGTGTGGAGGGAAGTGGCATTTGTAATGGCATCTGTGTCAGTGTAATATTGAAGGTGTGGAGGGAAGTGGCATTTGTAATGGCATCTGTGTCAGTGTAATATTGAAGGTGTGGAGGGAAGTGGCATTTGTAATGGCATCTGTGTCAGTGTAATATCGAAGGTGTGGAGGGAAGTGGCATTTGTAATGACATCAGTGTTGGTGTACTATTGTGTGTTTGGAGGGAAGTGGCATTTGTAATGGCATCAGTGTCAGTGTAATATTGAAGGTGTGGAGGGAAGTGGCATTTGTAATGGCATAAGTGTCGGTGTAATATTGTGGGCTTGAAGGGAAGTGGCATTTATAATGGCATCTGTGTCGGTGTAATATTGAAGGTGTGGAGGGAAGTGGCATTTGTAATGGCATCAGTGTCAGTGTAATATTGAAGGGTGGAGGGAAGTGGCATTTGAAATGGCATCAGTGTTGGTGTACTATTGTGTGTGTGGAGGGAAGTGGCATTTGTAATGGCATCAGTGTCGGTGTAATATAGAAGGCGTGGAGGGAAGTGGCATTTGTAATGGCATCAGTGTCGGTGTAATATTGTGGGCTTGAAGGGAAGTGGCATTTGTAATGGTGTCAGTGTAATATTGAAGGTGTGGAGGGAAGTGGCATTTGCAATGGCATCAGTGTTGGTGTACTATTGTGTGTGTGGAGGGAAGTGGCATTTGTAATGGCATCAGTGTCAGTGTAATATAGAAGGCGTGGAGGGAAGCTGCATTTGTAATGGCATCTGTGTTGGCGTACTATTGTGTGTGTGGAGGGAAGTGGCATTTGTAATGGCATCTGTGTCAGTGTAATATTGAAGGTGTGGAGGGAAGTGGCATTTGTAATGGCATCTGTGTCAGTGTAATATTGAAGGTGTGGAGGGAAGTGGCATTTGTAATGGCATCAGTGTCAGTGTAATACTAAAGGTGTGGAGGGAAGCTGCATTTGTAATGGCATCAGTGTTGGTGTACTATTGTGTGTGTGGAGGGAAGTGGCATTTGTAATGGCATCAGTGTCAGTGTAATATTGAAGGTGTGGAGGGAAGTGGCATTTGTAATGGCATCTGTGTCGGTGTAATATTGTGGGCTTGAAGGGAAGTGGCATTTGTAATGACATCAGTATCGGTGTAATGTTGAAGGTGTGGAGGGAAGCTGCATTTGTAATGGTGTCAGTGTAATATTGAAGGTGTGGAGGGAAGTGGCATTTGTAATGACATCTGTGTCGGTGTAATATTGAAGGTATGGAGGGAAGTGGCATTTGTAATGACATCAGTGTTGGTGTAATACTGAAGGTGTGGAGGGAAGTGGCATTTGTAATGACATCAGTGTCGATGTAATATTGAAGGTGTGGAGGGAAGTGGCATTTGTAATGACATCTGTGTCGGTGTAATATTGAAGGGGTGGAGGGAAGTGGCATTTGTAATGACATCAGTGTCGATGTAATATTGAAGGTGTGGAGGGAAGTGGCATTTGTAATGGCATCAGTGTTGGTGTAATATTGAAGGTGTGGAGGGAAGTGGCATTTGTAATGGCATCAGTGTTGGTGTAATATTGAAGGTGTGGAGGGAAGTGGCATTTGTAATGACATCAGTGTCTGTGTCTGGGTAAGCAGTTGTGTTAAAGTCAGCTGGTCAGATCACATGCTGTCCCAGAGTAAGGGTTTTTGTTCTTTGAAAGTGAACATATATGAACATGCTTTGAAGATGCACTTGCTCTGAAATGATACATGTAAACCAATATGTGTGCGTAAATATACTGCCACATAAATGACATGACCATGGCCAAGGTAGTTAGCATGTCAACAGGGTGCAGTGACCCGGGAGCTTCTAACCCATGCTGTTGCTGGTAGTACAAGTAGTACAAGCTCCCTCTCTGGCCGTAACTGAGGAAGTCTGCCACCAACCTGTCGTTGATCGTGCGTTTCTGGCCTCAGCCCGGTTTTCTTCCACCATAATACAGGCCACCATTGTACATGTGAAATATTCTAGACTACAGTGTGAAGAACAAATCAAATAATACATGAGATGTCTGGTCAGCTCAGGCTGCCATTTAAACTGAAGAACTACATGTAATCAGCGATCTGCTGTTTTTTTTCACAACCCTTGCTGTTCCGTTGTGAATGGATGGATCCAGCACATTCGATGTCCCACCACTCCTTCTCGTGACAACATTACTTTCTGTTCTTGGTGAAAGCAGTTGTGACGTCTTGACATCACAGAAAGATTGAACATGATTTGAAAGTAATGTGTGAGACAATCTGCTTGACCTATTTGCAACAACACTGCATATGATTGCAAACATTTGTGTGTGGTCTTAGCATAGCATAGCATCAGCATCACATTTCTTGTACTGTCCTTGTAATGTTAAGGGCAAGAGCTAGAGTTATATTAGAATTTTAATTACCCGTAAATGTACAGAACATGAAGTTTAGTTATGAATGTTTGCTTTATGTTTAGCAGGTGAATGAAGACTCCCTGAATAACCTGAAGAGGGAGCTAGAAGGTTGGCGTGAAGTTCTCATACGCCTGGAGCGAGTGTTTAACTGGGACAAGCCCTATCATCCGGCTGTACTGGTCGCTGTCACCACACTGGTCTTCGCGTGAGTGACAAAACACAATACATTGTAAATATTGATTTCAGAAAGCTGTTAATAGTGACTATCAATAAAGTTAAACTAGTGATAGTGGGCACACTAGTACTACCATTCCTGTGCTTGATCAGTATGTTACCTGTAAAAAGTTTTTTTGTACTTGTAACATTGTAGCAATATGGTACATGTACTCATATCTGACATGTAATGAACCATGTTTATGTGCTTAGTGACTTAGTCCCAGGTACCTGTATTGTACCTGTTTATCTCACCTGTGAAGAATCATGTTTGTGTCCTGAGTGAAAGTCCCAGGTACCTGTATTGTACCTGTTTATCTCACCTGTAATGAATCATGTTTGTGTCCTGAGTGAAAGTCCCAGGTACCTGCATTGTACCTGTTCATCTCACCTGTAATGAACCATGTTTATGTCCTCAGTCCCAGGTACCTGCATTGTACCTGTTCATCTCACCTGTAATGAACCATGTTTATGTCCTCAGAGCAATATGGTACTTGCAACCATCAGTGCTGACCAGTCTGGCCTTGGCTGGCCTTGTGCTCAGCCTGATAGACTTCCTGGTGCCGATCATAGGACCAAGACTTATGGGACAGGAGGAATGGTAAGGAGAGTCTAAGAACCTTTTTAGGCATGCTGTCATTGTAATATTAGATTCATCTGTTTACTTCATTGGTCTTCTTTGCAGCCTGCAAGGATCTTTAACTCCTGTAAAAACAGTTTGACTTATATGTAGAGAAAACCTCTGCACCTAGATGTCATGTATGACAAACCTGTATATATTACTATATGACAGACTTGGTCGTATATAGTACGAACTGAGGTGGTTAGCATGCCAGGAATGCAAAATAACTCAGGGGCCTCTCACCAATGCGGTTGCTGTGAGTTCAAGTCCAGCTCATGCTGGCTTCTTCTCCATCAATACGTGGGAAGGTCTTCCAGCAACCTGGCAGTGATCGTGGAGAGCTCAATTTCCTCCCACCATAATGCTGACTGCTGTCATATAAGTGAATATATAAATAAATTTGAATAAGTCAATTTATATGTATATATATCACAGTCCCTTCATGATGTATTTATTTACTTGTATATGTAGCACAGCACCTTTGTGTATTCATGTACTTGTATATGTAGTACCTCGCCTTTGTGATGTATTCATGTACTTGTATATGTATCACAGCACCTTTCTGATGTATTCAAGTACTTGTATTTGTATCACAGCACCTTTGTAATGTATTTATGTACTTGTATATGTATCTCCGCGCCTCTGTGATGTATTCATGTACTTGTATATGTAGCACAGCACCTTTGTGTATTCATGTACTTGTATATGTAGTACCTCGCCTTTGTGATTTATTCATGTACCTGTATATGTAGCACAGCACCTTTGTGATGTATTCATTTACCTGTATATGTAGCACAGCACCTTTGTAATGTGTTTATGTACTTGTATATTTATCACCACGCCTTTGTGATGTATTTATGTACTTGTATATGTATCACAGCACCTTTGTGATGTATTCATGTACTTGTATATGTATCACAGCACCTTTGTGATGTATTCATGTACTTGTATATGTATCACGGCACCTTTCTGATGTATTCAAGTACTTGTATTTGTATCACAGCACCTTTGTAATGTATTTATGTACTTGTATATGTATCTCCGCGCCTCTGTGATGTATTCATGTACTTGTATATGTAGCACAGCACCTTCATGATGTATTTATATACTTGGTATATGTAACACCGCGCTTTGTGATGTATTCATGTACTTTATTATGTAGCACAGTGCCTTTGTGATGTATTTATGTACCCGTTTATGTATCACAGCGCCTTTGTGATGTATTTATGTACCCGTTTATGTATCACAGCGCCTTTGTGATGTATTCAAGTACTTGTATATGTGGTACAGCACCTTAGTGATGTGTATATGTAGCACAGTGCCTTTGTGATGTATTCAAGTACTGGTATATGTAACACAGTGCCTTTGTGATGTATTCAAGTACTGGTACATGTAGTACAGTGTCTTTGTGATGTATTCAAGTACTGGTATATGTAGTACAGCATCTTTGTGATGTATTCATTTACTTGTGTATGTAGCACAGCACCTTTGTGATGTATTCATGTACTGGTATATGTAGTACAGCATCTTTGTGATGTATTCATGTACTTGTATGTGTAGTATTGCATCTTTGTGATGTATTCATGTACTGGTATATGTAGTACAGCATCTTTGTGATGTATTCATGTACTTGTGTATGTATCACAGCACCTTTGTGATGTATTCATGTACTTGTATATGTAGTACCCCGCCTTTGTGATGTATTCATGTACTGGTATATGTAGTACAGCGTCTTTGTGATGTATTCATGTACTGGTATATGTAGCACAGTGCCTTTGTGATGTATTCATTTACCTGTATATGTAGCACAGCACTTTTGTCATGTATTCATGTACTTGTATGTGTAGTATTGCGTCTTTGTGATGTATTCATGTACTGGTATATGTAGTACAGCGTCTTTGTGATGTATTCATGTACTGGTATATGTAGTACAGCGTCTTTGTGATGTATTCATGTACTGGTATATGTAGTACAGCGTCTTTGTGATGTATTCATGTACTGGTATATGTAGCACAGTGCCTTTGTGATGTATTTATGGACTTATGCATGTATTTGTGTACCTGTAGGACAGGAGAACAGGAGAAGAAGTATGAGGAGATCTGTGAGAGGTTCATGCATATCCAAGTTTACTTTATGTCCTTCAAACAGGCCATGTCTGGTCTAAAAGCTGACAAACCTAAGATGGTGAGTTCCTCACAGACTTGCATATTGATCATCATTTTAACAAATGTTAAAAGTTGATGGGTTTTACCTGTGAGCAAAACTGTTGTCCAGTATATTGTGTCCTGGGGCATATCTCACTGAAACTGTTGTCCAGTATATTGTGTCCTGGGGCATATCTCACTGAAACTGTTGTCCAGTATATTGTGTCCTGGGGCATATCTCACTGAAACTGTTGTCCAGTATATTGTGTCCTGGGGCATATCTCACTGAAACTGTTGTCCAGTATATTGTGTCCTGGGGCATATCTCACTGTGATGGTAGTGGACAACAGAGTCTTTTATGTCATCTCCAGTGTTCTAAATATTTAGAATTTTAGTTGATCGGTTCTTTACAGGTCTATCCGTTTGGCATATCTATCTTGAAAGTAATGAGCACTTTGAGCCTTTGAGTACAACTTTGAGTACAATTGATGTGTTGTGAGCAAAAGGGTGCTGGTACACTGTATGGTGTGGTGCTGACTTTTCCCATTGAACATTTGGATTTTCTTTAAGCTGCCTAAATAAGCCAGCAGTGGTTCTGTTGTCATCTCAATGCTATGAATTGGCATTTTTGTGTACATGTATCTGGCTATAAATATATAACATTTATTTATATATTTTAAGGATATTAATAAATATAATTGTGATATACCTGTATAGGTGTTAAGACAATTCTTTGTCAGACATTTGGGATGTTTAGAATTTCAGGACACCTTGTACATTCAGTTAAGCTGCGTCTCATGTTTCAGTATTTCTGTGTGGTCATGGGCTGCCTGCTGATATTTGCCTGGCTGGGGAGTCTTGTGGACAATCTCTTCCTCACTTACTTCCTGGGTAAGTACCCTACGAGGATTCATACACATTGATTTTAGACCCCGGAATTTGGTACTAAACTTCAGTTGAAAACTGAATATTGGGGTATAAAAACTCAATTCTGTGTTTTTCTGGTACAAGTGCTCAAATTTTGGGATAAAAACTGAATTGCTTTCGAATCTATATGCGTAGCGATGAGCGGTTGACTTCAGTCGCCAATGGCTGCATCCATGACAAGCTGAAGTGGTCATGCATGTATTGGCTGTAATTAAATTAAAATTAATCTTTTAAAAAATATAGAAACTATGGTGATACGGCTTGGTGGGTATAAAAAAAGGGGTGAGTTGCTTTGTTTAGTTTGATCAATGCTCGGTATGCCAGGAAAAGTAATGAAAAGTAGTGGCCATTTGACAGCTGTATGTAATGGTTAATATTGGTTTCTGCCCGGCTACAGAGGACAATTAAAACCAAAAATAATCCAAAACTAATCGTGTGTTGACGGTGTTAATCAAGCATGAATGGCGGGCTGTGATAGTTTCATCATATACCTCTGAGCATGATAAGCCTTAATTCGCCTATGTTTACTTTTGATATAATGTTTGATAGTTCCTTTCTTTCTTGTAATATTAGACCAACAACAGAACATGCATCCCCATGGTTTATAACTGTTTTATTATACAATGTATATCTCTGATCAGGGTAATATACTTGTAAAAAAGGATATGTCTGTATCAACAATACAATCATGATGAACCTCAAATGAAGTTGAACTTTCTTATATATACATGTATATAGGTATATCATATATACTTTCACGTTCACAAAATTACCGATATCCAAAGCAGAATTAAACTCAATACCCGGTTATAGTCAGGGCTTAAAATATAAAATCAGTCTGGACCAGAAAAAAACTCAGTTTTGAGTTTCCGGTTGTTAAAGTTTGGACTTGTATAAATCCCTGCTGTATTCTGTATAAACCTAAAACCATGCAGTAGTTTATGCTGCCACACTTACAGGTGGCATTCATGGTTAACCACTGCGGTTTTGTTTTCTTAATAATTGTCGGAAGAGTGGTGCATAATAGTCTTCCGAAGCTTGGAGGAACATTGATTTCTGATGATCTTGTTATAATGTCCAATAACACAATATTAAGTATTCGCCATGGTTAAAAATATCTGTCCTGTAATTATGTAATGATAAAAATACAGCAGGATATGACATTAAGTGCAAGTTAGTTGTAGTACGTACATTGAAACTCGTGCTTAGGCCTAAGGTGAGCCATGTCTATGGCTTACACCAGGGGTGGTTCAGCCAGGTGTCCGTTTGCTGTGACTGGACAAGCCACGGTCTGGTGTCTTGACTGTGTTGGCTGCCATTTGGTGTCAGTATGCTGTGGCCATGATTGGATGTCATGTCTGGTGTCAGTATTCTCTAACTGCGATTGGGTGTCATATCTGGTGTCAGTATACTGTGATTATGATTAGGTGTCATATCTGGTGTCAGTACTCTGTGGATGACACACGGTTTGATGTTAACTATTATCCTTTGACTGGGTGGGGTGCCATCTGGAGTCAGTATGCTGTGACTTTGAATGACTGGGTGTCCTATCTGGTGTCTGTATGCTGTGACTGGATGAGACACCATCTGGTGTTAACTAGTATTCTTTATAAATCATTTCCTTTAAACTCAAACGTCTTTGTATTGAAATGTATTGCTGTAATTCGTTTGTGTTTTTTGATATTGTTATTTTGTTATATTATGAAGTTTTTAGAGAAGTCAGTGTTATTAACAGTTCAAACATATAACCATGCTTGAATTTCGTTTAAGCAAAGTGTTGTCTGTATATTTGGTAGGTTAGAGAATTAAAGTACATGAAAAAGACATTGAACTTATTTGTCATCATGATGTTGGTGTCAGTTGTGTGGTCATGTCAGACAGGTCAGTTTTCTACAACCTTTCTTCCATCAGAAAACTGACCAGTGCGGCGCCAACAAGCATTTTGTGGAGGATCACTCACTTAAGTACATGTATGTTCATATTCTGTTCTCTCTTTGTAGTGACAATCTTGTGCTTGTTGCCTGGCCTCCGTCACCATGGTATTATACAGAAGTACTTACGAGGCATTTGGTTTGTATTAAAACGGCTGATCTTTGGAAAGCCCAAAAAGGAGCCAAAGAAGGCAGATTAGACCTTGCTGGACATGTCTGCAGACAGTTTCCTCAATCTGGTTTGCGTAACTTCCTTCTTAGATGTGCTTCACATCCATTCATCCCCAGCCAGTTTTATACAGTTTCTTTCCATTCATATTTTAGTGCAATGGTCAGTTACATGTGTTTTAAGTCTGTCATTTAAGCTGTTGACAATCTTGTTGATACTGGGGCTGACCAGTATGTAGTTACAGCTGTAACCATGTCTCTATGTCTTGTCTGTGATAGTCCAATCTTTGTGCCGATTGGTCAGATTTTTATTCAGAACTGTCTGTGGTGGTTCGCAGGTTACCTCTCATCATTACATGTTCTTTGTCTACCTGCAAATTGCTTGGGCTACAGCTATGTGTACTGGTGGAATGGGCAAGTCTTCACAGGGGACTTACATGTATGGTCACCAAAGGGCAAAACAGCTTTGCATTTATGCAAGAACTCTTGTTTATTGAGTAACATTTTAAGCATATATAAAACTATAACTTTATCTTTCAAAATCAGAGAATTTCTGTATAGCACATTTTAAAACTGTGATAGAAATGTCTGTTTCAGTAGAGTGTCTTGGGGGCAGATTTTTATCTGAATCTATTTTTAAACATAACAAAGTTTTATGCATGGATTTATTAATTTCTGTAGCTGTTTTACTGCTCAGTAAACCCATAGATTTTTGCCAATAATTTGTGCTGGGCATTGTGGTAGAGATGTGTTTAATTTGCTTATATGTATTTTGGGGCAGTGCTGTTACTGAAGATTTTGTTATTAGTTTTTTTCTCTTATTACTGTTAAATTCTTTTGGATGTGTAAATGTGTGATTTGTATGCACAATGCTTGTCTAGCAGCAGTGATGAGAATTAATCAACAAAAATGGTTCTTTTGTTGTAAAGTCCATGAAAAATACACTCTGCTGAACCAGTAATCAACAAAAACTTTATTTTATTTATATTTAAGTGTATGAACAATACACTTTTCTGAACTGTGTAGTGTTTTAGATGATCATAATATATGTGGTGATTTATGTTGTTACTAAACACATGTAGTACATTATTATTAAGATGATTGTGAAATCCTGTTCTCATCCTGTTCAGATGACTTGTATATGGCCTGAAAACTAGCATGTTCATTCACCGTACAGAAGTGTTACCATGTAGTTGATGGAATATCAGTCACAGTGTCTGGTGTGTACATGCTCTAAAAGCACCATTGACATTGGCACATGAAGCATATTGTTGTCTAATACATGTACTGCTAAAACAGTACTCTGTAATGCTATCAGTTTATAGACAGATGTTAAGAGAATTGTTTTTTCCATGTATTTAATCAAATTTTTCGATGTAAATTTGGATGGAGTTTTCAAATTAACATTGACCTGTAATCTCATTTAATGCGCTGGTCAGTCACAAAGGCAGTTTGCTGGACTAAGAGAGAAGGCATATCAAACCTGTTTCATTTGTTGTCTATCATGCATGTTGTTGTTGTATTCTGTTGTTCCCATGCAGTTGTCTTGGAAACAGATTCCCACATTATTCTGTACTGTGCTATTATTGTGACAGTAGATTTTCATGTCAATCCTAATTTATTGTGCATTTCTTGTTAACTTGTTAAGTGTCTTGTATTATTTACACATGCACCATTTCACACCATACATATCTATTGACTAGATGCTACATTTCCCTGGAAATGTGCTGTTGATGGGATATCCTGTTTAGTGATGAATACGTTCGGTACCAGTACGTTATGGTAGAGATCCAGTTAATACATGTCGGTTAATTACAGTAATTACATAAGTAAAAGACTAACTACCACACCACAAAGTACTTGAACACAACTAGACCAGATCAACAGAGCTAGTGTAAACAAATGACTAACACAAAGCCCAGCATTTAAGCTTTGTGTCGTTACCAGATATGTCAAATACATGCATTAGCCAGGGAGCACTTGTGCTTATATTTTATCATGTAATCCTTAGAACAAGGACTGGTCTGAAAAAAGAAAAGAATTGAAGTACTTTGAAGATGATGTTTAAAGATTTCTGTGGGTGAGACAGTGGCTAGGTATTGGTGCTGTACATAACAAAGATCGATCTGCTCCAGACCCCTGTACTCTGGGTCATCTGTGCGCCCTGTGTCAAGAGAATAACCCTGTTGGGTATAGGTCAGTCTCACTAAGATCTAGTAGCTGCTTACTATGCTCACTGACTTGTTGCTTACTAGACCTGAAGAAGTACAAAATCTCCGCTGTTCTCTGTTGGTCAAATTGAGTTCTTGCCACTGCACGTGGGGAAGAGAGGTGAGCTTTGTAACACATTTGTGTATTGAAATGAAGATTCAGAATGGTAACAAGATTTGACCTTTCTAACCCAAGAGGCATCATCGGACTGGCTGGTGTTACCAAAGATTTAGTTTAGCAACAGGCCAGTATACCTGTAGGCAGAAGCTACAAATTCTGAATTTAGTGAGATTGGGTACATTTTGGTGTAACCTGGGATATGACTTGATGAAAAAAAAAATGTTGAAAAATGTCCCCCTTAGCAGCTGCAGAAAATCTTTTGATGTGTGCATGTCTCTTATAACAACCATCTCTCTTAAGGAATGATCTATTTTTGCATGTTTTTGTTGTTTAAAGGAGAATGGTTCCTGATGTTTTATCATAATAGTCGAGGTATATTTACTGTGCAGTTATACATAATAGTAGAACTATTTATAAGGGTGTTACAGAGTTGTGTGGAACTATAGTGAATGCATGATCTTTTACTATCCTGATATTCCAGCTGGAGTTCTTTTTCCTGTTGTCATATGAAGGTTTTCTTCTGCTGAATAAAATGGACATTTTACTCTACAGGTTCCTTGGTGTTGTGTGATCGAAATGCTAGATGGTGTCACTGTAAGCTGTATAGCTTACATAGTGTTATTTAGAAACATGAGCCTTATTTTTGTGTTTGTATGTAAGGCAAGGTATTGTGAAGTAGGAAAGTGAGTCCATGTGCAGTTCTGTATACCCTATGTACATGTTCACAAACGTACGTGGTACGTGGCAACCTACAGATGGTTTCTCTCAGGCTCTGGCTGCTTTTCTCCAACCATTTATGCTGACTACCATGATATAAGTGAAATACTCTTGAAGATAGGGTAAAAAACTTATCAAATCAAATGAAATAAAACAAGATGCATATTGAGGTGCAGTTAATTGTAGTTGTGTTGAAGGTAGGAGATATATGTTTAGGCCTGGATTACAGCTGTTTGTACATCAACCTTTAAACTTTTTGGTTAAACATTTTTGTTTGGCAAAGGCTTTTATCTAACACTAACACACATTATACCCCATATGTCTCATGACCTTTAATTGTTTGATAAGGCACAGTTTAGTGATGAATATACCAAGGGTCCAGGGGTAATGCGGCCACTGGTGTTGTCATTGGCCGTTTTACACACAACTCTCTTGGGTAACGTTATCGTCTTTCAAACACAGCGAAAAATTCAACTTCCACCACCAAACACTATGCATTGTGACGAGAATTTAAGTTTTGACTCTGAGAATGGACTTTGGGGGATACAGATATGATGTTATACAGATAAAATATGTTGTCACGGACAACTTGCATCTTTCAAAGTTAAAATATATTCATTTATTTAGAAAAATCTTGTTCAAGCTTACGATTATTACATAGGAAAAACAAAATGGACATTGTTTCGAAATAAATATTTTAACATAATGAAATTGAGATCAAACAATTCTTGGAATGAATTAATTATAAATGTATATATAAATATCTGGATGTTGAAGTACATCTACCTGCAAAATCACGTTTGGAAGAAAACAAAGGCTTTAAAATTATTCTATGCCAATGCTGTTTCTCTGAAAAAATTTATTAAATTTCACACAAAAAAATCATAACGTGGATCTATAAGATTGGTGAATCAATCAGAATCTAGCAAAATATGTCATTAGAAGAAAGCCCAATTTTACATAAAGTACAGTATGTATGGAACGCGTCTTGGATGTATAAAATCTGTAAAAGACAAACTCATGTATTGGTGAAATTGCATGGATAAAACAAGTGGACAGAGAAATACTGGTTGATGTCATTCGATGTTTATAGCTCGCCTGACTTGCTAGGTCTGAAGCAGGATGGGAGTTTACGCGTGAAACTCTCCTGGTTGATGGTTTCAGCCTGCCTTGCTGGTTAAGTCTGGTATCTGGAGGGCAACAGTTTAAGTGTGAAGTTTTCTGGGTTCAGGTAATACCGCGTGCCCTTAAATGAGAGGGCTATGAGTATGGCTGTGGTGACTCCGATTAAGGTAGAGAGAAGGACAATATTAGAGCGGGTGTGGGTAGTGGAACCTTCACCCTCCACAGGAATGCCATCTGGGTCAGCGGACTTCACCATGTCCGGGCGTAGATGACGTAACACCTGAAACAAAACAGATTTATGTAACATTGATGAATATATTGTAATTCTTCAACCTTTTCGCATATTTGCAAGGTGTTCATTGAAGTATATTCCGAAGAAATTATTCTGTGTAGTCTGATAACATTACACCTTTTGTGATGCCGTAAAATTGGCTAATCCAACTCATGTAGTTTTGTCTCCAAACTCAACTTCAAAAATGTGCATACATGTACCTTTGCCTGAGCAATGGCCCTGGCTGTTTTGACTATCATTGTCCTCAGAAATAAACCATATATTTCACAGACTACATTACCGTGCCTGGAAAACCTTTTTACTTTACCCACCGTAACGCTGCTCCTCGTCGTATACGTGAACTATTCTGAGTAAATAAAAAGTAAATAAATCAAATTAACCTAACACAATTGACCTAACTGTATCTGTTATATATCATTTGTGTTAATCAGACTTACCAAAATTGATAATCCATCACCCAGGTGTTTTACAACAAAGCCATAAGACTCCTCGGATGTTGTAGATGATAGACAAGACAAAAATATGCAGTCGGCAATATCTACCGTGTTAGTACCATGTGAAAGAAATTAATCTTCAGCCATATTTAGCATCGAAAAAACAATTCTAATCTGGTATCAATTCCAAATAACACAAGCAGTACCTCTGTAGATGCTCTGAAGCCAGCCTGAATAGCCCCATTCATAAAGCCACACCATACTGTTGCAGATTCTGTTCCTGCAAAGTGGACCCTGAAGAAAGCCAAAAAAAAAGGGTCATATCACCAAATGGAAATTGGGGAAAAACATCAAGGGATGTAATCAAAGAGAGATATTTTGCATGTGGAGAGACATATGTGTTTCCCACCCCTAATGTTTTTTCGGTCTCACTCACAAGTAGTGTTTTCCCATCCACATATCCTGTGGCTCTGTTTTCCTACCCACAGTGTCTTTTTGGCCTCACTCACACTAGTTTCCCACCCACGGTGTCTTTTTGGCCTCACTCACACACAGTGTTTTCCCATCCACATAGGTATGTGGCTCAGATAGTGTTTCCTACCCACAGTGTCTTTTTGGCCTCACTCACACACAGTGTTTTCCCACCCACATAGGTATGTGGCTCAGATAGTGTTTCCTACCCACAGTGTCTTTTTGGCCTCACTCACACACAGTGTTTTCCCACCCACATAGGTATGTGGCTCAGATAGTGTTTCCTACCCACAGTGTCTTTTTGGCCTCACTCACACACAGTGTTTTCCCACCCACATAGGTATGTGGCTCAGATAGTGTTTCCTACCCACAGTGTCTTTTTGGCCCCACTCACACACAGTGTTTTCCCACCCACATAGGTATGTGGCTCAGATAGTGTTTCCTACCCACAGTGTCTTTTTGGCCCCACTCACACACAGTGTTTTCCCACCCACATAGGTATGTGGCTCAGATAGTGTTTCCTACCCACAGTGTCTTTTTGGCCTCACTCACACACAGTGTTTTCCCACCCACATAGGTATGTGGCTCAGATAGTGTTTTCCTACCCACAGTGTCTTTTTGGCCTCACTCACACAGTGTTTTCCCATCCACATAGGTATGTGGCTCAAATAGTGTTTCCTACCCACAGTGTCTATTTGGCCTCACTCACACTAGTTTCCCACCCACAGTGTCTTTTTGGCCTCACTCACACACAGTGTTTTCCCACCCACATAGGTATGTAGCTCAAATAGTGTTTTCCACCGTCAATGTTTTTTTGTTTCACTCACAGAGAGTGTTTCCCAACCCATAGGGATTTATTGGTCTCACTTACAGAGAGTGGTTCCCACTCACATAGTTATGTGGCTCAGATAGCGTTTTCCCACCCATAGGGTTTTACTGGTCTCAGTCACAGATATTATTTTCCCACCCACATGGGTATGTGTCTCAGATAGTGTTTTCCCACCCACATAGGTATGTGGCTCAGATAGAGTTTTCCCACGGACAATGTATTTTTGTTTCACTCACAGAGAGTGTTTTCCCACCCATAGGGTTTTATTGGTCTCAGTCACAGATATTATTTTCCCACCCACATGTGTATGTGTCTCAGATAGTGTTTACCCACCCACATAGGTATGTGGCTCAGATAGAGTTTTCCCACGGACAATGTATTTTTGTTTCACTCACAGAGAGTGTTTTCCCACCCATAGGGTTTTATTGGTCTCAGTCACAGATATTGTTTTCCCACCCACATGGGTATGTGTCTCAGATAGTGTTTTCCCACCCACATAGGTATGTGGCTCAGATAGAGTTTTCCCACGGACAATGTATTTTTGTTTCACTCACAGAGAGTGTTTTCCCACCCATTGGGTTTTATTGGTCTCAGTCACAGATATTGTTTTCCCACCCACATAGGTATGTGGCTTAGCTAGTGTTTTCCTACCCACAGGGTTTTATTGGTCTCACTCACAGATAGTGTCTTCCCACCCACAGGGTTTCATTGGTCTCGCTCACAAGTCGTGTTTCCCCACCCATATATCCTGTGGCTCTGTTTTCCTACCCACAATGTCTTTTTGGCCTCACTCACACATAGTATTTGAAACCCACAATGTTTCATTGGTCTCTAGCAGAGATAGTCCCCCCCACCTCTCGCCACTCCTATGTCCTGTAATTCATGTATTTTTCTGCCCACACTGTCCTGAAAGTCTGGCACAAATTTCGTTTTAGTTTGAAGAGTCTGAGGTGGAAAGTATACCTTGTTTTGCCACTCGCTTTGGTCTCAGGATTCTTCACTTGATATACAATGGTCAAGTTTATGTTGGGGTTAACTACATTGTATATTCCAAAGCAATGTTTCCATCTTACTTTTGGTATGGATCTCTAAACCCCGAGCTGAAGTACTTAGTCGTTCCTGGAATCAGAGATTTTAGAAAACATCCACCATTATAGGGTTCCTTCTTCCAGTCCTTGAGGGCACTGTCAATGTAGTTCCTGACACCTGGGCCTAAGACAGCTTCAAGCATGTCAAGTATGGCCTCCTCTCGATCCTCATCCTGCCAGTAAAAAACAAACTGTACTGCTGACAATCCTGTCAGAACATAAACGGTATAACTCACAATGCTGTTGGTAAACATAAACTGTACAGCTGAGAATCCTGCCAGCAAACATAAGACGTACAGCTGAGAATCCTCTCAGTAAGCATAAACTATACACGAGACAAATCTGCCAGTAAACACAATCTGTACAGCTGACAAATCTGCTAGTAAACACAATCTGCACAGCTAAGAATGATGACGTATATACAATCTGTGCAGCTGACAATGCTGTCAGTAAACATAAACTGTACAAGATACAAATCTGCCAGTAAACACAATCTGTACAGCTGACAATGCTGCCAGCGAACATAAAATATACAGCTGAAAATCCTGCCAATAAACACAATCTATTCAGCTGACAATGCTTTCAGTAAACATAATCTGTAGCCTACAGCTGACAATGCTGCAAGCAAACATAAACTGTACAGCTGACAATGCTGCCAGTAAACACAATCTGTTCAGCTGACAATGCTGCCAGTAAACACAATATGTGCAGCTGAAAATGCTACCAGCAAACATAAAAAAGTACATGTATGACTATTACAATCGTGAAGACAATATACAGTCAGTAAACTAAAGTTTACTACCCAGTGTTGACAACCTAGTGAGTTAACCTACAAATTGTAGGCCTACAACAGACAAATCATGATAAGTATTACTGAGGTGATGACCACTGTAACAAAATTAAGCACTATCAACACCAATGTTATGCATACTACCATATGATGACCCTGTACTGGTATTTATTTATTTATTTGATTGATGTTTTACGCCATACTCAAGAATATTTCACTTATACAACGGCAGCCAGCATTATGATGGGTGGAAACGATGACCACTGTATTAAAGACCACAGTAATAAAGATTACTGTGATAAGCACTACTGTAGTGGTGACCACTGTAATGGAGATAACTGTAATAGAGACCACATCAATAAAGATCACTGGCTGTCATAAGCACTACTGCAGCAGCGACCACTGTAATGGAGATTACATTAGTAGAGACTACAGTAATAAAGATTACTGTGCTAAACACTACTGTAGTGGTGACCACTGTAATGGAGATAACTGTAATAGAGACCACATCAATAAAGATCACTGGCTGTCATAAGCACTACTGTAGCAGCGATCACTGTAATGGAGATTACATTACAAGAGACTACAGTAATAAAGATTACTGTGATAAACACTACTGTAGTGGTGACCACTGTAATGGAGATAACTGTAATAGAGACCACATTAATAAAGATCACTGGCTGTCATAAGCACTACTGCAGCAGCGACCACTGTAATGGAGATTACATTACTAGAGACTACAGTAATAAAGATTACTGTGATAAGCACTACTGTAGTGGTGACCACTGTAATGGAGATAACTGTAATAGAGACCACATCAATAAAGATCACTGGCTGTCATAAGCACTACTGTAGCAGCGACCACTGTAATGGAGATTACATTACTAGAGACTACAGTAATAAAGATTACTGTGATAAGCACTACTGTAGTGGTGACCACTGTAATGGAGATAACTGTAATAGAGACCACATTAATAAAGATCACTGGCTGTCATAAGCACTACTGTAGCAGCGATCACTGTAATGGAGATTACATTACAAGAGACTACAGTAATAAAGATTACTGTGATAAGCACTACTGTAGCGGCGATCAATGTAATGGAGATTACTGTAATTGAAACTTCTGTAACAAAGACTACTAGCTGTGATAAGTACTATCGTAGCGGCAACACTGTAAATGAGATTACAGTAGCAGAGACTACAGTAATAAAGATTACTGTGATAAGCACTACTTTAGTGACGACCCTTGTAATGAAGATTATTCTGTGATAGAGAGAACAGTTTATAAAGATTCCTGTAATGTAGATTATACTGTGATAGAGAGAACAGTAATAAATATTACTGTGATAAGACCACTGTGGTGATGACCACCGTTGTTAAACAGTCTACCGTAGTAAAATATTGAGATGAAGGCCACTAATAAGATGATTTCTCTATTGAGATCTAATTACTACCTACTAGAGCCGCTTACATTGTAGTCCTCCCCCGGTCCAGCCTTAGAGGCAGTCAGGAAGCCCACCAGTGCTGGATTGCCTCGTGCAGACGTAGCATCATAGACAATTCCAGCAGGGCCAAACTCGGGGTCCTGTAGCACTGTCTGAAAGCCATACTGACTGTTGTCTGTGTGGGGGGTGTCTCCGCGCCAAAATGCCTGTTACGATGTTTTCATTCAATCACAAGTATACACAGTGATGGCTTAGATGGAATCAAGAATGCTGCTAACAAGATCCACGTATTCATCCCTTTCATTCTTAACCAATTTTTATTTACTATAAAAACTATGAGAGAAACGAGTAAATTAATCCAGATTATATACAATTTAGAATCCAAATTCGACGTGTGTTGCTTAAAGCTTACCAACCTGCTGTATCAATGGATCTATAAATTACAGCTGAATGATTCACAAATCAAAACATTAACCAAGCTTTAGTATGTACTGTAATAAAGCACATGGTGACATATGCATGGCTGAAATTTGGAACTTACCTCTTCATAGGTGAAGATAAACTTGACTATATAAGCCAGTGGTATACTCTTCAGCAGGTTCAGCTTTATGGAGGGTAGGGGCGGGGTGTAGTTAATGGCACCTGTAATCAAATCACTTGTTTTACCTTGTTACACCTGTCCTTTGACAGCAAACAATAAATAGTTCATCAATCAGGTATATGAATTTGACAGCAAACAATAAATAAGTCATCAATCAGGTATATGTATTTGACATCAAACAATAAATAAATCATCAGTCAGGTATACGTACTCCAATCTAACTGAATGCCACTGTATCACAATCTTGATGGTTGCTTATGATGTGTCATATACATGTGCCAAAGAGTGCACGGTCATGGTGAACATCTTTATTACATTACAATAGCCAGCTATGCATTGAAGGACAAAGTCGTTAAGTACTGTTACCTGCATGATGAGGGGGGATAGCCAGGATGGTCCTCTGACACCTCACCTGTAGACGACTACTTGTTACCAGCGTCACGTAATCACCTGTCTGTCAATTGAGATGTATAGTCGTATAGTTCACATGTATATGTCTGTATGTCTGAAGTATAGAGCTTATCAAGGTTCCTTGAAAATTACATGACATGCAGTGGTACCCATAGTTATTAAGACACTCTCTCCATCAGCACTCACCTGAACGATGTGTGTGTGTGTGTGCGTGTGTGCGTGCGCGTGTGTGTGTGTGTGTGTGTGTGTGTGTGTGTGTGTGTGTGTGTGGCTCATCTGAAGGACGTGTGTGTGACCCACCTGAATGATGTGTGTGTGTGTGACTCACCTGAACGATGTGTGTGTGTGCGTGACTCGCCTGAATAATGTGTGTGTCACACACCTGAATAATGTGAGTGTGTGATTTTTCTGAATGATGTGTGTGTCACACACCTGAATGATGTTTGTGTGACTGGCCTGAATGATGTGTGTGTGTGACTCACCTGAATCATGTGTGTATCACCCATCTAAATGATGTGTGTGTAACTTTCCTGAATGATGTGTGTATGACTCTCCTGAACGATGTGTGTGTGTAACTTTCTTGAACGATGTGTGTGTGTGTTACTCTCCTGAATTATGCCTGTGTGACTTACCTAAATGATGTGTGTGTCTCACCTGAATGATGTATGTGTGTTACTCTCCTGATCGATGTGTGTGTGTGCGTGTGCGTGTGCGTGTGCGTGTGTGTGTGTTTGTGTGTTTGTGTGTGTGTGTGTTTGTGTGTTTGTGTGTGTGTGACTGACCTGAATGATGTGTGTGTAACTCAACTGAATGATGTGTGTGTTACTCTCGTGAATGAGGTTTGGCTTGCCTGAAGGGTGTGTGTGTGACTGACCTGAATGATGTGTGTGTAACTCAACTGAATGATGTGTGTGTTACTCTCCTGAACGATGTGTGTGTGATTCATCTGAATATGGTGTGTGTGTGACTTGCCTGAATTGTGTGTGTGACTGTCCTGAACGATTTGTGAATGACTCACCTAAATGAGGTGTGTGTGTGACTTGCCTGAATGGTGTGTGTGTGTGTCTCTCCTGAACGATGTGTGTGTGTGTGTGTGTGTGTGTGTGTGTGTGTGTCTGTGTCTGTGTCTGTGTGTGTGTGTGTGTGTGTGTGTGTGTGTGTGTGTGTGTGTGTGTGTGTGTGTGTGTCTGTGTCTGTGTCTGTGTCTGTGTGTCTGTGTGTGTGTGTGTGTGTGTGTGTGTGGCCCCCCTGAATGATGTGAGTGTGACTCTTCTGAATGATGTGTGTGTAACTCAACTGAATGATATGTGTGTTCCTTACCAGAAGGATGTGTGTGACTCACCTGAACGATGTGAGTGACAGGGTGTTTCACTAAGATACTTTTCCTGCCTATCATCTGCACCAGGTGTGTTGAGAGCTGCAACAGACCCCCCTGTCATAGAAACACAAAGAAATAATGAAAAAAAATTACAAACCAGGGTCAAAGGACTCAGTTGTTGACAATGTTCTTATCATTACAGTAAGAAGATTGGATTTCACCAGCTCTAATTTTCCTTTCTATTTCCTGCCCATTTATGCATATCTGCTCTATACGCCCCAGGAGAGCCAACACAGCTGTGCTGGCAGCAGGAGAGCCCACACAGCTGTGCTGGCAGCAGGATGGCCCACACAGCTGTGCTGGCAGAAGGAGAGCCCACACAGTTATGCTGACAGAAGGAGAGCCCACACAGCTATGCTGGCAGCAGGATAGCCCACACAGCTATGCTGGCAGAAGGACAGCCCACACAGCTGTGCTGGCAGCAGGAAAGCCCACACAGCTGTGCTGGCAGAAGGACAGCCCACACAGATGTGCTGGCAGAAGGATAGCCCACACAGCTGTGCTGGCAGAAGGAGAGCCCACACAGTTATGCTGGTAGAAGGAGAGCCCACACAGCTGTGCTGGCAGAAGGAGAGCCCACACAGTTATGCTGGCAGCAGGATAGCCCACACAGCTTTGCTGGCAGAAGGACAACCCACACAGCTGTGCTGGCAGCAGGAGAGCCTACACAGCTGTGCTGGCAGCAGGATAGCCCACACAGCTGTGCTGGCAGAAGGACAGCCCACACAGCTGTGCTGGCAGGACAGCCCACACAGCTGTGCTGACAGCAGGATAGCCCACACAGCTGTGCTGGCAGCAGGACAGCCCACACAGCTGTGCTGGCAGCAGGAGAGCCCATACAGCTATGCTGGCAGAAGGAGAGCCCACACAGCTGTGCTGGCAGCAGGAGAGCCTACACAGCTGTGCTCGGCAGAAGGAGAGCCCACACAGCTGTGCTGGCAGCAGCATAGCCCATACAGCTGTGCTGGCAGAAGTAGAGCCCACACAGCTGAACTGGCAGCAGGATAGCCCACACAGCAGTGCTGGCAGAAGGAGAGCCCACACAGTTATGCTGGCAGAAGGAGAGCCCACACAGCTGTGCTGGCAGCAGGAGGGCCCACACAGCTGTGCTGGCAGCAGGATAGCCCACACAGCTGTGCTGGCAGAAGGCCAGCCCACACAGCTATGCTGGCAGCATGCTGCATGTATGATGAGATTGTTGCTGGATAGTGGGCAAGTGATTTTTGATAATCGGATAAAATTGATAATTGGAGGAAAGTTAAAGAGGACTGGTGTGTTTGTGCTGACCTTAACCCTGCTCTCCCTGCCAGCGTATTCTGCTGGTTTGGTGAATACATCCAGCCCACCCGCTGAGTTGATATACATCAGGAAGTAGAGGAGGGTCATCTCTGAAGACGCCAGCCCAAATATACAGCGACAGGCAGCATCCACTACCTCCTTAGCTCCTGTAACAAAGTGTAGTCTACTGCAACATAACACATACAGGACAGGCAGCATCTACTGCCTCCTTAGCTCCTGTAACAAAGTCTAGTCTACTGCAACATAACACATACAGGACAGGCAGCATCCACTGCCTCCTTAGCTCCTGTAACAATGTCTAGTCTACTGCAACATAACACATACAGGACAGGCAGCATCCACTGCCTCCTTAGCTCCTGTAACAAAGTTTAGTCTACTGTAACATAACACATACAGGACAGGCAGCATCTACTGCCTCCTTGGCTCCTGTAACAAAGTCTAGTCTACTGCAACATAACACATACAGGACAGGCAGCATCTACTGCCTTCTTAGCTCCTTAACAAAGTCTAGTGTGTTCCAACATAACACATACAGGACAGGCAGCATCCACTGCCTCCTTAGCTCCTGTAACAAAGGTTAGTCAACTGTAACATAGCACATACAGCAGCAGGCAGCATCCACCACCTCCTTAGCTCCTGTAACAAAGTGTAGTCAACGGTAACATAACACGTACAGGACAGGCAGCATCCATCACCTCCTTAGCTCCTGTAACATAACACATACAGGACAGGCAGCATCCACCACCTCCTTAGCTCCTGTAACAAAGTCTAGTCAACTCTTAACACAACACAGAGTTCTGTGGATGAATTATAACCCTGCTGACGCAGCACTGTAACTGGAGAGCCTGTCGCCAGTGAAAAAAGAATAGCTATCTAAAGGTCACAGGTGACTTTGAACCAACAACCTTTATTTTAGTTTGTCTATTGTCAAACAGTCTCTGATTCAAATAACACATCCACGTATAGTTTTAAAAGCTCACATTCAGTCTCACTGTTAACTGAAATACATTTCAGTTAACAGTGGTTGCATTTTGTCGCAACAAATGATTGGCTGCATTTTGTCGGTTTGATCAAACAAATAATATCGAAAAGGTCCCCCTGACGGATAAGGATAATAAGCACATGTTGTTCAATTTTCTTTTCTTTTGGTGTAATTACGCCATACAACTACTGTTTCGGGGCTTCTCGTTGATATAAAACATATAATTTTTGAGTACAGTGTAAAACACCTTGCAATGAAAACATATTAAAATTTTATGCTGATTATTGTGTGGAGTGAGTTAAGACACTTACCCGTAGTCCAGAGATGCTGGTCTTTATACTGCTCTACTGTGATGCCATCACTCTGCAGAGCTTCCACAGATGCCCTGATATCACATGTATGAAATCTCCTCTTCAGTCTTAGCAGCTGTGTACAACAAATTCAAAACAGATACCTCAGGAGCCTTCATATGGTACAAGGCTTCCAGAGGTGGACAAGTCATTTACACCTTCTGCAAAACTGTGTCTGTCTGATTGGGTCACTTGTGCAACAGTATTCAGGCTTTGTAGTGAGGAAATCAGAGTGCTTTGAGAAAACTGTTTTCATGGTAGCTTTCTACTCAAACACCTTAACTTAAACATCCTGACAACTGAACTTATTAGGGTTGCATTCGAGCCTGACCCCATGAGTTTTTTTCGGGCATGACCAACACTTTAGCTGAATGACCGGGTAAATGACTACTGATGGAAACAGTTATTCAGACTGTTTCGGACTCGATCAGTTAGTCAGTGTGATGGAATAACTCACGAAGTGACTGACAGATTACCTTCTTTGTGAAGAAAAAGAGGTCGACTCTGGCCGTAAAGGACATCGACGGTACATAGGGAAGGGCCTCACCATGGGGTCCCGCTGGGTTGAATGTGTCCAGACGAAACAAGTTGAGGAGGTACTGCAAGTGTGGCTGTGGCCTAAATATGAAAACAAACAGAGGAGATACTGCAAGTGACACTGTGGCCTAAATATGAAACAAGCACAGGAGACACTGGAAGTGAGATTGTTGCCTAAATATGAGAACAAATTGAGGAGATGCAGCAAGTGGTATCGTGGTCTAAACGTGAAAACAAGCAGAGGTGATACCGCAAGTAAGATTGTGGCCTAAAAATGAAAACAAGTTGAGGAGATACTACAAGTGAAGTCGAGGCCTAAATATGAAACAGCTGGAGGGAAATACTGCATGTGAGATTGTGGCATAAACATGGAGACAGCTTGGTGAGATACTACAAGGGAGATTGTGGCCTAAACATGAAAACAATGTGAGGAGATACTACAAGGGAGGTTGTGGCCTAAACATGAAAACAACGTGAGGAGATACTAGAAGGGAGGTTGTGGCCTAAACATGAAAACAACCTTAGGAGAAACTACAAGTGACTTAATAGCCTAAACATGAAATACTGTAGGTGAGATTGTGGCCTAAATATGAAAAGAAGTTGAGAAGATACTGTCAGTGAGGTCGTGGCCTAAGCATGAAAACAACGTGAGGTGATATGGTAGGTGGGATTGTGACCTAAATATGAAAACAGCCTGAGAAAATGGGCCTACTGTAGGTGGTATTGTGACCTAAATATGAAAACAACCTGAGAAAATGGGCCTACTGTAGGTGGTATTGTGACCTAAATATGAAAACAACCTGAGAAAATGGGCCTACTGTAGGTGGTATTGTGACCTAAATATGAAAACAACCTGAGAAGATACCTTAACATGATAACAAGTTGAGAGGATAGGCCTACTGTTGATGGTATTGTGGCCTAAAAATAAACCACATGCTGAGGAGATAGTACAAGTATGATTGAGGCATAAACATGAAAACAACCTGAGAAGATTGGCCTACTGTAGGTGGGACTGTGGCCTAAACATGAAAACAACCTGAGAAGAAAGGCCTACTGTAGGTGGGATTGTGGCCTTAACATTAAAACAACCTGAAAAGATAGGCCTGTTGTAGGTGGGATTGTGGCCTAAACATGAAAACAATCTGAGAAGATACTGCAAGTGAGATTGTAGCTAAACATGAAAAGATATGGCACAAGTGGTAGTATGATAGCGTGTATGTATTAGCATGCTGTGTTTACCTGCCCACCCATTCTCCTCCCAGGTCCCAGAAGTCAGCATTTCCATCTGCGGATTGCAGCTGGGACGTTAACGTCCTACCACCTATACGGTCTGGGGAAAAAAGAAGGAAGTGCTCCATAAACCATCAGATTTACATACCATCACATTCGCATACTTGCAGCTTCCTGGCTCTTCGACAGATAGCTTTTGGACACTACACAAGAACAATTACTTGGCCCTCCTGAAAAACTCTTGGCTATGTCTCAACAAAAACTGTCATTCGTGCAATAACATTTGGATACCATTCTGACATACATACCTATTGAGAACAATCAAAACCACTCCTTAGACAGTCCTCAAAGTATATATTTGAGAAAATGCTAAAATAATTTTGGGTAACATTTGATTGAAACATCCACGTACTTAATTTTCACGAACATTTGGCTTTCTGTGACCCCAAAGATACTCTTCTCTTGTAACCTTTCTCAAGGCAAGATTTGGGCAGCTCTCTAGATAACAACTAGGATAACTGTGAGGATAACAGTAGGGCAACTCCAAAACTAACGTCCACGCTCACAAGAAAACTTTGAGCTCTTGTCAAGATCATGTTTGGTCCTTGACTAAGAAAATGTCAAGATAAGACATTCTTACTGGAAAACTGTAAAATGACTTTTGGGCAATTACCAAGAAAGTATCTGAAACATTTTGTAGAAAACAGCTGAGCACATCCAAAACTAAAATTTGGGCCTTAACCACGAAAATAACACCAACAAAACATTGGGCACTTGATAACCATCAAGCACTTCTCAAGATGACCTTTAAGATGTTCGAACCCCTCTTAAGCCAAAATCTCCATTTTATCTTTTGTAGCCCCAAATATTCATTGAATGGTAATATGTGTATTTACACATGTCTTTATTTCAGTTTGCCTAGTAATTTGGCCCTCAATCAACGCATATTTTGAATCTACACGACTGACCTTCCAGCTGTGCCGTGTAAGCTCATCTTACCTTTAGCCTCCAATATAAGCACTCGGAGAGTACGGTCTGTCTTAAGGAGATGGTAAGCGGCAGAGAGACCCGAGAGCCCTGCCCCTACAATCACCACATCCGCGTCCCGGGATTCCATCTCCCACTAAATCCCTGCCCCACGGGATGAACTTAACACCCACAGACTGATCCAAATAGCGACATGCTGAACCCGATGACTGGCGTGGGATGTTCAGGACATCGGGGAATGGTGGTGGTGTTGAGGGGTAAGGGAGCCAGGGCGAACTGTCTAGACGTTTGTTAAGCAAATACTGCACCAGGATGATCTAGTTGTTCACAGACGTGCCGCTGTGAGCCGTGTCGTCTATCGATTCAATGACACAACAGCCGCGGTTAACCGCGCTGTGTCAAACGTCAGGTACACACTGATCATCTCCCTTTAAATAATACCTGCTTTTCTGCGCGGGCAGACCTGTCCTTTCCTACAGTCAATTTATTGTATATACATGTATTACAAAACGTAAGCACTGTAACTCAAGCCGTCATAAGGAGGCATTTAGTGCTCAACCTCAAAAGGAACAGCACAGCATGATATTTACTGACCCAATGGTCAAATTTAAATTGAAGAGTGTTTCAAAATAACTCTATTAATTAAGTAGAGGTCTACTTAAGTTCCACTTGTTCTGATATTTCCCTGTCTGTTTCAAAGATGACTGAGACCTTCTTCAACAACAAAGCGGTTATGATTTGTACATGGCGTATGATCACAAGGAAATGTCATTGTATTTTTGACCGTCGGTCACCAGTGCGCGAGGGAAAAAAGAAGAGGCACCAACCCAGATACCGGGTCCGTTAGCACAGTTGGCAGAGCTTCCGCTACCGGGGGAAAGCGGTTGATCCAGGGTCAATCCGGGGTCGGGTCACACCTAAGACCTTAAAAGAGGAAAAAACTTCCTCGCTTGGCGTTCAGCATGAAAAGAATAGTGCAACGACCGGTTGACTCGTATCAGTGTAATGGCTCGGGGAGGGGGGGGGGCAGCTTTCTTGCCTTCGGTAAAGTCATCTCAGTGAAGCAGCACTACATAAAGAGCGGTGGAAATCCGTCCTGCAACAAGGAGGCTCATTACATGCACTATAAGGGTTCCTTCGTCGTCATATGACTGAAAAATTATTATGTACGACGTTAAACCCTAAGCACTCACTAACTCACCAGCCCAGATAGGCTACATGATCTACATACACACATATCCCAGCATGGGGGGTTACCGTGACACGATTGTGACGCACGATGGCTGCTTGCTGGGACATATATGTCCCATTAATCATCACCTTCAGGAGGCGGTCAAATGCATATATCGCTCAAGAGACTAAAAAATATATATGCCAAGCTCTTAAATGTCCACCTAAAGTTTCTGCAATATCTAGAGACGAATAGCGAAACACTAGGCCTATGTCACGATACATTCCCGCGGCAATTGTAAACAGGCCATGTACGTGGCAGAGAGCCTTAGCTCCTTAGGCCTATATTAATCACGAAACTTCAGTAACCCACGAGAGTGAAGTGCAGTGGCATTTGCACACTTGCAGCATTTCATTTCGAAGCTTTTGTAAGCACAATATTTGTTAAACTCTGATGATTCTGAGCGCTCACAGACAGCTTGCGTGTTACATCACCCGTAAATGGTCATAGAGCTAGCCACGTCACATATTTTATAGTTGTTGTAATTACTCTACGTGCATACACTGAAATGTGACTCGATACTTTCCAATACTGATGTCAAATGTCTCAGTACGAACAAGTAGGTATAGCAGGATGATATTAAAACTAGGTTTCGAAATGTAAAACATTTTGTTTGGTTGTGTTCATCTCCTTCTTCTCGTTCAGGGCCCACAGTTACCTCATCTTACTTACGGGGGTGTTTATCTCCTTCTCGTTCAGAGCCCACAGTTACCTCATCTTACTTACGGGGGTGTTTATCTCCTTCTCGTTCAGGGTCCACAGTTACCTCATCTTACTTACGGGGATGTTCATCTCCTTCTCGTTCATGGTCCACAGTTACCTCATCTTACTTACGGGGGTGTTCATCTCCTTCTCGTTCAAGCCCACAGTTACCTCATCTTACTTACGGGGGTGTTTATCTCCTTCTTCTCGTTCAGGGTCCACAGTTACCTCATCTTAGTTACGGGGGTGTTTATCTCGTTCTCGTCCATGGTCCACAGTTACCTCATCTTACTTACGGGGGTGTTCATCTCCTTCTCGTTCAAGCCCACAGTTACCTCATCTTACTTACGGGGGTGTTTATCTCCTTCTTCTCGTTCAGGGTCCACAGTTACCTCATCTTACTTACGGGGGTGTTTATCTCCTTCTTCTCGTTCATGGCCCACAGTTACCTCATCTTACTTACGGGGGTGTTTATCTCCTTCTTCTCGTTCATGGTCCACAGTTACCTCATCTTACTTACGGGGGTGTTTATCTCCTTCTTCTCGTTCAGGGTCCACAGTTACCTCATCTTACTTACGTGGGTGTTTATCTCCTTCTTCTCGTTCAGGGTCCACAGTTACCTCATCTTACTTACGGGGGTGTTTATCTCCTTCTCGTTCATGGCCCACAGTTACCTCATCTTACTTACGGGGGTGTTCATCTCCTTCTTCTCGTTCATGGCCCACAGTTACCTCATCTTACTTACGTGGGTGTTTATCTCCTTCTTCTCGTTCAGAGCCCACAGTTACATCTTACTTACGTGGGTGTTTATCTCCTTCTTGTTCAGAGCCCACAGTTACCTCATCTTACTTACGGGGTGTTTATCTCCTTCTTCTTGTTCAGGCCCACAGTTACCTCATCTTACTTATGGAGGTGTTTATGGAGGTTCGATTAATTCATCTTACTCTTGGAGGTGTTTGATTGCTTTTTCTTGTTCAGGATTTTAGTTCTGTTTTGAACATGGTCGTCTATTCTGGTTTGGTTTTGCTGTTATCATTATGTTGAAAACCATTTACTGGCTCCTTTTTTCAACTTTTTCTCGCCACGATATGGCTGAAA
Organism: Liolophura sinensis; assembly: GCF_032854445.1. Lineage (NCBI taxonomy): Eukaryota > Metazoa > Mollusca > Polyplacophora > Chitonida > Chitonidae > Liolophura > Liolophura sinensis. The sequence continues at coordinate 4,882,577 of NC_088295.1, forward strand.
AAATGCCGATGTGGAATCGATGCCATAATCATTCATTCATTCTTTTTCAGTGACCTCAGTTACTCCATTTTACTTAAGAGGTGTTTGATTGCCTCTTCTGGTTCAGAGACCTCAGTTACTCCATTTTGCTTAAGAGATGTTTGATTGCCTCTTCTAGTCCAAGAGACTTCAGTTACTCCATTTTACCTAAGAGGTGTTTGATTGCCTCTTCTGGTTCAGAGACCTCAGTTACTCCATCTTACTTAAGAGGTGTTTGATTGCCTCTTCTGGTCCAGAGACCTCAGTTACTCCATCTTACTTAAGAGGTGTTTGATTGCCTCTTCTGGTCCAGAGACCTCAGTTACTCCATCTTACTTAAGAGGTGTTTGATTGCCTCTTCTGGCCCAGAGACCTCAGTTACTCCATCTTACTTAAGAGGTGTTTGATTGCCTCTTCTGGTCCAGAGACCTCAGTTACGCCATCTTACTTAAGAGGTGTTTTATTGCTTCCCTGCTCGGTTGACTAGAGCTTACCTTGTTGCATTTAAACCAGTGGTCTTAAATGCCCTACCATTTTAGTCCTCCGTACTTGTCCATTCAGAACTTTCTTAATTCTTGTTTCTCTCATGCTATTAGAAATCTTAGTACAACAGTCAACTTGTGATATATCGTTTACCATTGTCTGGTCTAATCCTTTAATGTTATTTCTGCTTCGCTAGCAGCTCATTTAAGGTTTTATGAATGTTAATGCAAGGGGTGTCATTCGTGGAATTTTGTCGATCTCAAATGCAGCATCAGAATTACGTAAACAAGGCGTGTAGGCATAGCATATCCACAAAAATACTTATGCATTCACGGTGTATTTGGAAGCTGCATTTCATCTAGGACTATATTATTGGATGTGCACAGAACCAAATCATCTCAGTTACTTGATAATACCACGATGTGCACTGAACCAAATCATCTCAGTTACTTGATAATACCACGATGTGCACAGTACCAAATCATCTCAGTTACTTGATAATACCACGATGTGCACAATACCAAATCATCTCAGTTACTTGATAATACCACGATGTGCACAGTACCAAATCATCTCAGTTACTTGATAATACCACAATGTGCACTGAACCAAATCATCTCAGTTACTTGATAATACCACGATGTGCATAGAACTAAATCATCTCAGATACTTGATAATACCACGTGTACATCATCTCAGTTACCCGATAATACCACGATGTGCACAGAACCAGATCATCTCAGTTACCTGATAATACCACGATGTGCACAGAACCAAATCATCTCAGTTACTTAATAATACCACGATGTGTACAGTACGAAATCATCTCAGTTACTTGATAATACTACGATGTGCACAGACCAGATCATTTCAGTTACTTGATAACAACACCATGAGTCCATGCAGGGTTCAGCGACTTATTTACAAGATGAGGCCACTCCTCCCACTATAATACTGGCCGCCGTCATGGAAGTGAAATATTCTTGAGTACGACGTAAAACACCAATCAAATCCTGCATGTCACGTAAGAACAAGCACGCCATACTGGTTGAGCACAAAAAAAAACGATCTAGTTGTTTAATATCCACAAATTTGTACACAAAAGTTATAACCGTTTTCATATCCTTTAAAATGCATATATTGGTAGTGAGTGTAACATTTTGAAATCACTTTTCCGGGACGGCGGGACGTTGCATAATTGAGTTGAAGGGCTGCACAGCTATCCCAGCTTATTAGCCGAGGGAACATTTCACACATATGAATATGCGTTTTAGACAAATTTCTGGTGACTGAAATTTTCAAAATAACAAATGTTTGAAGTCAACCTTCATATTCAAAGACTTAAAAGGTATTTTAAACAAAATTAGGTGTATCTATTACTTTTTGAATTATTTTCACACCAATTTACACTCATAACCTATAGCAAGAAAATCTCAATCAATTTGACCTGAAAAGAATAAAGGATTTAAAAGGATTACATGCTTACTCAATGCCATCAGCCTAGACTACCTGGACCCGGTTGTTCAAAACTGTTCTAAGACTTAAAACCAGATTTAAGACAAATCTTCAGTTTTGTACTCAGCCCATAAATATTTGCATTACAGTATATTAAATATGGACTAAAAACTGCTGCTGTTATACTTTGACTTTGTACAAGTGCAATGGCTGCGGAATTTGGCTAAAATCTCAGATATAAAATATGACCCAATACCAGCATAAGCTAATACACTTTCAAACAACTAGACCATGGAGACTATTTGGCGTGCATTCCATTGTGCCCATGCTTCGTCGCTTTATCCCAATATTGTGATGCCTGTCACAATTTGTGATCAGGAACACTCAAGGCAGGATTTACTTATCTACTGAACACTTTATGAACGATAGGAAAACATGCACATATAAATTAGACAGATTCATACTAGCTGGTGTAACTTCAGCTATGGCACAATTGTATCGCAGAGTCGGTGGTTCCGGGGCTCTGGGTTTCCTTGACAAGTGACAGTACATTTTTATACAAAAACATACAGCATAGTAACAAACAAGTTTTAACAAGGTTTACAAACATACAATTCTAACAATAACGTACATGACTGGTCCTGATATGCAGCGTTGCGGTGGATTAAAACAGTAGGTGGTCACCAAGCCTACAGTTCCACTGCAAGACTAGATTAAAACAGATTATGTGTAAGGCCTGCTAACATTCACAATACAACATTTCTCCCTTCGTTAAATTCGACACGTCCTCGTGTCAAAATGCGCCAAGTGCAAAACTAACAATATGTTCGGTGAAAAACATATTATTTAGGCATATTTGGCCATGTAAACAACACCACGTCATCTCCATTATGTGAAATATAATTTTTAACGGTGTATTGAGATAATTTTTAGGAGGTTTGCGCCGCCGACCATAAACATCTACAATATGTGTTAATCTTACATTCCCTAACTCATACATCTGCTGAATTTCATTGACCACGTTTCCAAAGTCATCTGTTAGCTTGTAGTCAAGAACATCCGCATGTCTCAGGTCTTCAACTGTTGCGTCAGTGGGTGCCACTTTAACACTCAAAACGTATTCTTTAGCTGAACTCGTATGGAAGGCGACCTGATTCGTTAATCCCCCACTGTGTATGTCAGTTGTCACGGGGCTTGAAGAGTGAACGGCTGTTTCTGTCGGTCCTGGGATGCGATCTTCATTTTGTTGCAAATATTTCAGAGCACTTCTGTCCAGGTTAGCTCTAACCACCCATTCATTACATCTGTTAGGCTGGTTCTGCCACTTAATCAGAAAGTGGTCAGAACCGCAATAAAACCTGCGCTTCAAAATCTTCTCTGTGACTTTGGGTCCTGTCGTCAAGGCACAATGTTCATTTGACGATATGGTTGGCACAGGGTTCCCTTTGCCTACCAACTCATCCGTCTCTGTTTGGCAGGAGGCATTCTCTGTTGGATAGGTAACCTGTATAGAAACACTCACACCTGTCACATTCTGTGTCTGCACCGCTTCACAGCTTGTGTTCACCTCACTCAAACTTCCATTCCCAACTTCTGTACATTTGTTGATTCGCTGCTGATATGCTGACCTTCTCATTTGGTCACGGCGAATGGTTGAAGGGGATTTCTTGATAGAACAAACGCTGATTGTCAGCTGTGTCTCTGGTAGTTTCCCCCAGGTGAAGGTAACCTGCATAGACTGCCCATTATGGTGCTGAAGTGACCAGTGTGTCGGGTGTAGGCTTACCCCAAACATGCTGATAATCTGGTACACATCTATGCTTGGCACTGTCATGTTGGTCATCTTAATTAATTCACAGCCGATGTCTTCTCTCTGGTACACGGAAAAGTTTAGGAACACAGAAGGTCCTAATTGCTCGGGTTGCACTCCACCAAATTTACAGTTATCACTGACCACAAGGCCCTAAAATACTTAAAAACTATTAAGCCATCCAATAGTAGGTTACATCGGTGGTCACTGATCTTGCAGTCATGCCAGTATGAGGTAAAGCATAGGGCAGGAAAATCGCACGGCAACGCAGACGCGCTGTCTAGACGCATTTACCCTCAGGAGACGTATAAAACAACAGAAACAAGCACGTTTAACAGAAAATTGAATTCAGTAGACCTTGAGATACAAAGGAATAATAATTCCAGAAATAGAGAAACCACTGAGGTACAACTCAGTTATCATCTAGATAACAATCCCACTGTAGCAGCAATAGATCCATCTGAAGGACATCCATTGAAATACCCTTTAACCGATATCTCCAGCAGAGAAAACCTGAAACGCTTGCAAAGGGAGTGTCCAGATTTCAAAGACATGATAGTATACTTAGAAAATGACACACTACCGGACGATGAACGGAAAATCAAGACCATTGTACATACATCTTTTCAGTTTGATCTACTTGACGGCATATTGTATCACTTCTTCCAGCCACGATCTAAAAACGTAATTAAAGCAGAACGCTTAATTCCACAAGTAGCCCTACCTAAAACATTCAGATCAAACGTACTTGCGTGCTACCATAATGCCAAAGCAGGAGGTTGCCACAAAGGGGTATCATTAACGTTTGCATCCATAAGAGATAAGTATTTCTGGCCAAGAATGTACCAAGAAATCAAAGAATACATCTTAAGCTGTAATGTCTGCCAGGAAACCAAAAACTACCCTCATGCTCGTAATGCACCTCTGACTTCTATGCCAGTCACGTCGGCATTCAGCCGATGGCACATAGACTTCATTGGACCTTTGACAACAACACCAGATGGGTTTAAACACATCCTCTTAGTTACTGACAGCTTTACACGATGGCCAGAGGCTTTTGCCTTAAAAACGCAAGAAGCCACCGAAGTAGCGAAGGTGCTGTATGAGCAAATCTTTACTCGTTATGGTGCACCACATGCCCTCCTTTCAGACAGAGGTAGAAATTTCATGTCAAAGTTAGTCAGTGCTGTGTGTGAACTTTTTGAAGTGAAACGAATCCACACAAGTTCTTACCATCCCCAAACTAATTCTACTTGCGAACGACAGAATAGAACCTTCATGGAAATGATGCGTGCTTACATTACACCAGCCCATGACAACTGGCCGTCTCTGCTGCCAGGAATAATGATGGCTCTTCGCATGTCTCCCGGTGTCAATTCAACAGGACACTCACCGTTTGAACTTACATTTGGCAAACGAATGAACATGAATTTTGACACTGACAAGGTTCCCAAAGAAACATTAGGAAAAGACGCTAAACAGCATCTCGAAAACTTAATAGAGCATTTAAAGCACATAGAGAAGGTCACAACTGAAAATATTCAGAGAGCACAGGTAAAAAGTAAAACTTATTTTAATAAGACATCCAGAGCAACCTCAATTAAGGTGGATCAAAAGGTTTGGTTGTTTGATCCTAAAGTTAAATTAGGGAAGTCGAGTAAACTAACCAGTAAATGGGTGGGACCATTTTACATCACAGTGGCGCATCCTAATCACACGTACAAACTAAGGAGGTGTTCGGACGACTCTCCCATAAAGTCACTGATAAACGCCCAACGGCTTAAACCATACATTGATAAGCCGGGTGTTGAACAAACACCCACAACAAAGGATACAGATATTGATGCCCAGAAGAGCGAAGTCGTAAAGGGCAACGATATAGAAAAGATACATAAGATGAAATACTTTGGAAAAGTTAAAAAGTATCTAATAACGAAAAAAGGTCAGGTAGAGAATTCGTGGGAGCGCGCTGAAAACATTCCACAAGAACTAAGACAGACTTTTCATGTGTCCAGAACGGCATCAGGCCGACAGCGAAGGAAACCTGATAGGGTAAAATACTTTGTTTAGTGAGAAATTTGAAAGTGGTATCGGTCAAAGATGACACGGGTTGAGTTTACTTTCAGATATCCTTACCACTGTTTTTTCCGACACTCGGTATAACACACCAACTGACACATAGTGTCATAGTGCTAACAGGATTGATCACCCTGTATGGTGTAGTTTGCCACCCCCATGTCCCGTTCTCTAATCTTTACCCTCTCTTCTTTCTCTTTCAAAGGAACATCTGGACGTATTCACAAGTTGATGATCATCCTGACTTTACTGCTAACCAAATTTGGCCTATCCATCGCTACGACACAAGTGCAACGTCCAAATTACGGCATTGTGTTCCAAGAGTTAGGAACTATTGGCTTTGCACAGGATTATTGGATACATACTTATGAATTTAAAATGCCACAGAAGGCAACGATACAAAATTTTAAACTGTGTAGTCAAAAACACCACACTGTTGCTGTTTGCTCCGCCTTGAACCAAGTCATTTCCCACATAAATGCTCTACGGTTATCTAGCAGTCATCTGGTTAACCGAACAGTTGATCAAATTATGGAGCTCATTCCCGAAAAGCCCCAGTCGAAAAGGATTAGAACAAGACGATCCTTATTACCGTTTATTGGATCTATATCTAAAACACTTTTCGGCACAGCGACTGTCAGTGATATGAAGGTACTATAGCAACATATTGAATCAATCAGAAAACAAAACTTAAGAATGGTCAGCTCAACCTCTTAATATTCCAAAGCAATTAAATCTTACATGGTTCCAGGCAAATTCCATAAGGAAAATCCTGACAAATACCTAACATCTGGTGTGTGCTCATCTTGTGGTCACACACGGAGGTTTTACATATCCACTTGGGACAAGGATGTTCCCAAATAGTTACACTGTATTACCAGAAACTGACTCCGACCGCAAACCCCTGTACCCAGCTGGAGCATATTTAGACGATTGACACTTACACTTGGATAAACGGCCTAGTATCACATTAACAATATAAGACATTTTTCTTTATGCTCTTATTGGGTGCCTTGTTAATTTGACGGAGCAAATTACTTAAGCAGAGGAGGTAATGTTGTATTGTACACATGAAGTATACGTAAACTAAAAAGATTGTCTAATTGATATTAAAGACTATTGTTACTAGATTTTCATATGGTGTCAGTTATGCATTTTATATTTGTATTAATGTAAAGAATTATTGTATGGCTTTATGTTTATATCCATATGTGAATGAATTATGCATGTACATGTTACCAGTTAGGTTATTAGATTTCATATGGGTGTCTACTATGTATTTTATATTGTATTAAGGTAAAGAATTATTGTATGTTCATATGTGGGTATACACATACGAGTTAATTCTGTATTTTTATATACTAATATGGTCTTATTTTTAACAAAGATGTAGGAATAAGTTATATTACTTGTCATGCTAGATGCATAAGATTTATTAGTTACATTGTGGAAACCAGTGGAAACTGCAGGCTTCGCCTTAATTTGAGTTTTGTCTAACAATCAGTAGTCCTATGGTTACCATGTCCAGTCAGACGCTGATTGGGGATTAGGTCACCATAGGGAACACAACACAAGTGTAACTTGAAGGGACACGTGGTGGTTGACAACAGTTTCTGTGTCTTTATAAGGACAGCCAGCAGTGAGCACTTCACTCACAAACTGGACTGTTGAATAAAGTAGAACTAACGTTCAACATGGTGCTTTCCCTTCAGGTAAGTTGTAGCCTAGCTCGCAAATGATACCCATATACCTTTGTTTTATTAGATGTTTTTATATCGAAGAGTAACGTACATAACACTTCTTCAATAATATACGGTCCGCTTCGGGACCGGTAGATCCAGGATCAATCCTTGATCGAGTCACACCTAAGACTTTAAAAGAGGAAGTTGTAACTTCCTCGCTTGGCGTTCAGCATGAAGGGGATAGTGCAACGACTGGTTGACCCGTATCAGTATAATGGCTCGGGCAGGGCGGCTTATTTGCCTTCGGTAAGTCGTCTCAGTGAAGCAGCACTAAATAAAAGAGCGGTGGAAATCCGTCCTGCTACAAGGAGGCACGTTACAGGTACATGCACCCTAAGGATTCCTTTGTCGTCATATGACTGAAAAATTGTTGAGTACGACGTTAAACCCCAAGCACTCACTCACTCAATAATATACGTATGCTGTTTAAACTATGTTGTATATAAATGTTTGTAGGTAGTGTATATAAAGTCTTCTGATACCAAATTATGTACATGTAAAATACTCACAAACTGGACTGTTGAATAAAGTAGAACTAACGGTCAACACGGTGCTTTCCCTTCAGATTATTATACAGAACACAACACCAACATCCCCTATCACCCCCTGCAAGCCAATCAACAGCCAAACCACAGGCTATTATGTACATAGCCTGTGGTTTGAATTAATGAAGATGAAGTCTAGAACACCACTGGTGAACTGCCCAGAGGCTTGAGCTGATATACGATGCTCATGATGTTCCCTAGATTTCGCTTTCTACACAAACACAACACTGGAGACAGGCTCCTACACATGCATTTCAATCATACGAATATCTCGACTGAAAAAGAAAAAACATAATAGAAGGCATTAACAAATAAAAAAAGAAAAAAAAAAGGAAGAAATCCTGATTTTATTAGTAATGGTTGCATTACTGTTTGAGGTATACAGATATTAGTGGGATACAGATATTATATACATGTGTCAAAAACTAAAACTTGTTGCTATTTGTACAGGAAGCCTGAACAAAACAGTTTCATGTTCTTGTCACCTTAAAATATTCTTTCAGACCAATTCAAGACATCTCACAGGGAGACATTTTCAGTCACAAATAGCAAACCCTGACAGACTAAAAACATGTCTGCCTCACAGTACAGAAAAGAAGAACAGAGATTGTCACTAGCTGTGCCTCAATCTCTTATTCATGAGTGGTATTCAAGGCTGTACAAGAACTTACACTTTTTGTCACCTTCCAGCTATCCAATCACTAGTTAAACATTTAATATACTGAATTCGATGTCATTAATAATTAATAAAAATTGATAAAGCCACAAAATAATCTCTTCTTGCTGAATCAGATGACTCATGACATCATCAGTAGCACTCACTTAAGTGTAAATCAAACACAAATATGTGCCATGCGCTATCCATTTACTGACAAAACCTTATGCATAAAGATCAACAAAAGTAAAATATAATCAAAAACATTTATTAAAGGCTGATCTCAGTCTGTAGTACAAGTGATGTATATATGTGTATATCATAAAAAAATCTTCACATAGTTCATGCTTCATTTACTAAAACAGTTGAATATGCTAAATAAGCAGTACATAGTACTTAGTAGTATTATAGTATTTTATAACCCTATAACAATAGGCCGTGTATCTCATGTCAATCTACCAAAATCAGTCATCTTGTTTATCACTTCCATGGAAATACACAAATGGTAAACTGTATACTGTGAAATGGTAGAAAAACCTTCACGTGACAAAATATCTGAGAAAAGTAAATCACAAAATAGTTATTATGCATAGCATTCACAGCAGATAATGATGACTAAAGAAATATGTAAATGCATACTGGGCATTTTGGTTTAACATGTAAGGCACATAAGGCACACGACGTCTGATATAACATCACAGTTTTCTAAGAGAACTCCCATTTCTACCAAAAACTTTTGATCAGAACAAACTGTTACTGCATGTACATGTATGTCGATACTTGATAGTTAGGGGTACAGAATCCAAATGAGTAAATTAGACAACATTTCCCCTGAGTAAATCAATTAAACATGCAATTATCAATTGTTAGTACATGTACTGGCATTGGCAACATAAACTTCAGATGAATTATCCTTCATAACACAGCAAACCTGAGGAAACTTCAGCTAAGTTAGCGTTCAGGCCACAGCAAATATGGGCAAACTTCAGCTGAGTTAGCATTCAGGTCACAGCCAATATGGGCAGATTTCAGCTGAATTAGCATTCAGGCAACAGCCAATATGGGCAGATTTCAGCTGAGTTAGCATTCAGGTCACAGCACATATGGGCAAATTTCAGCTGAGTCAGCATTCAGGTCACAGCCAATATGGGCAGATTTCAGCTGAGTTAGCATTCAGGTCACAGCCAATATGGGCAACCTTCAAAAGTTAGCATTCAGGTCACAGCCAATATGGGCAACCTTTAGCAGTTAGCATTCAGGTCACAGCCTGTTTTATGAAGCAGTCACACCAATATGCCAGAAGCATTTACCATGGTGATGAATCTCTTCACTATATGTTGCCATGTAAAATACATCAGGCGCAATTTGTGACTGCTTGGTAAAACAGGCCCCAGGTGACAGGAAATATGAGCAAACTTCAGCTGAGTTAGCGTTCAGGCCATGACAGATGTGGGCAAACTTCCGCTGAATTCATTTCACAGCATATTTGATGGTGAAACAATTTCACTTTTGTGCACAATTATGATGGAGTTAATTTAATGTTATGCCCTGTTCAAAATCCAGAGTCGGAAAGAAGCTCAATTTATAACAAAATATCATTCAGGACCTGTTCCAGGAAGAATCCAATTACATGCCAAAACCAGGTCCAAAATATCTGTCAGTTAATAGGTGACATATACTGGTTTGCTACTTTCTAACTGAAGGAAAATAATTGTATACATGAAAAAATGTTATATTGTAAAATATAAATTATTGTATAAGTGCCAAAAGTTAATCTGGAATTATATCACTACTACCTTCTCAGAATGACTGCAGTCAGATTCATTCACTGTATCTTCGTGACTATAATAAAAAACTAGAAATAAATTAATACAGATAAAACTCAACTTAGAAGAAATAATATGCAAGGTAAAAAGAATGACATTGTTAAAAATCAGAATGACTAAAATTTGGCACATTATGCACTGGTAATACATGTAAATTGTACATGTATAAGGTTTTGGGACTGACTAGTTGTGTGACATTTACTGCTCGTACAGTTGATGTAAAAAGTTCCTGGAAGATTAAATATAGCAGTTCGTTGTGCAATATTGTTCAAATCACACTGGCTTTCTTACATATAACTTAAATGTGTAAATTATGCTAAGAGTTCCTAAAGTAAACAAGAACACCTGCATAGTTTGGACTTTGGCATAACCCAGACACCTAAAGATTGGCAGACGATCAGTTTACCTGGCTTGCCTAGGATGGATGACTAAGGCCTTGGCTTGTGTGATGGATTTATCTGGTGATGGATTATCCCAGCCTGCCTAGTCACAGAAGGATTTAACACCTTAAGGAAGTCAGGATAAGGGTACCCAAAAATCATGTAGTCCAGATAGTACATCTCATAAAGGTCCCTCAACATTGGCAACGGAACCTGTTTAAAGTATTTTTTTAGACTTTCTGAGGTTTTGGAATGAGAGTACGTGGAATATCGGGAGGGGAAAGTGACATTTTTGTCCACGTTCATATAGTGCAAAATATGGGTGGCATCTGAGTCTAAATTTTCGTAGTGTCCAATGACATCATAGTTGACAGTGCAGGGGAAGCAGTGCTTGTGTTGCTGAATCCAGTGCTCATTTAGAGGCTGCTCCATCACTGTTCTAGGATCCAGCAAATACTGGACAAACTCAGCAAAACTCACATCATCTCCTTCCTCCTTGGCTTGCTCTGTTGCATTTCTGCGATATCTTTTTATTATTTTTCTGCCGTACAGTCTCTGGAATGTGGAGCTGAATTTCATGATGAACTTGTTTCGGTATGCTGACAGCACACGCTCCAGAGGCTCTCGGGCTATCATGAACTTGAAGTAATTTTTCAGACGATATCGAATTTCGCCAAGGCCATACTGACTAAGATATCGGAGGTTGTTTTTGTACTTGTGATGGGCATCGTCGCTAAGGATCTCCAGCGGATTGGTGATGTTCAGCTTGCCACTGAGTATGAGGAAGACGCGACGCCAGTTGGTACAGGCCACCTTAGGGATCTGGCAGTACAACACCTGGTGCCGATCGTCCACAATGATAGAGGATAACGTTTTGGTGGGCAGCATATCTATGGTCACCTGGTCCAGCTGATACTGTAAACACTGATGCTGTAACTGTATCCTCTTCTCATCCTGAACTGACCAGAACGTCTCTTCATTAAGCACCACCTTGTGTCAAAAACAGAAAAGATCATTTTTACATGTGTCAATAAATAACATGTAGTTCCACTGACAGTTCTAATGGAGTACACGAGTAAGGCAAACTAAATTTGCCACAAACTGTTATAGTTGAGTAAACATTGGTATAGTATCACCTATAAACGTAAACAACTTATTGCTTTCATTGCTTTCTTCTCTTTTCCTTCTCTATTTTTGGAGCATTTCATGTATTTAATGTTTGGATGGACTCCGCGATCCCAAATGAAGATTTTCAGCCAGACGATCTGACAGCACAATAGAAGGATCCTGCCAGCCATCTGGCCACCTTGTGTAATGTTCTTTACACAACCTTAACAGTTTCATCTCCTAATAACAACGGTCACCAAAGTATGATACTCTGAGTTCAGGGATACATCGAGATAATAACAGGACTGACGCAGCTTGTTCACATACTACTGTCTTTATCTACAGATCCATGCCAGAAATCCATAGTGCAACATTAAACAACATATCTTATCTGTGTTCGATGAAACTGGCACATTAAAACATACAAGGTACAATGGATATGGGATTGCCTAGGTGCCTGGGTGCACAGGCCACAGTATGGGCCTACTCCTGCTGGTATGCTGATTTCTGCTTTCAGTGCACAAAGACATGTACTTTTTCCCACTGTACAATTTATTGGCTTTGAATTATTACTCACCTTGCTTTTGTCTTCATAGTGGATTTTTTTGAAATCTAAAGGAAGTAAAGTGAACAGAATTAAATGGATGACCTGATTAAATGATGATTAAATGATGACCACAATTACATGCATGAATTAGTTTTAGTCAATCAATATAACTTTTCAAAAATACAAATGGTTTAACATTACACTACATGTATGTTAAATGTATAAGCAAAGAGTGGATCAAAACCAGACCCTGACTGGGACAACTTGTCTTCAACAAACAACCTCACAGACACTGTTGATGCTTCAAAAGGTATACACCTAGTAGGGCCCCACCAACAATGAAAGCAGGGAATTTACAAATTCCATGACTGCTGAACCCACACCATGTGCCTTGTGGTTAAGTTACACAATTGAACCATGTCCTGATCCACTTCTTTTTAAGATTGCATTTTGTAGAACCGACCTTACCATTAAGAAGATTGATTTTTCAATTCAGAGATCTTATTTTCCATCAAAAGGAGTGATCTTACCATTCAGGAGTGATGATTCCATTAAGAGTGAGTGAGTGCTTGGAGTTTAACGTCGTACTCAACAATTTTTCAGTCATATGACGACAAAGGAATCATTAGGGTGCATGTACGTGTAATGTGCCTCCTTGTTGCAGGACGGATTTCCACCGCTCTTTTATTTAGTGCTGCTTCACTGAGACGACTTACCGAAGGCAAGTAAGCCGCCCCGCCCGAGCCATTATTCTGATACGGGTCAACCAGTCGTTGCACTATCCCCTTCATGCTGAACGCCAAGCGAGGAAGTTACAACTCCCTCTTTTAAAGTCTTAGGTGTGACTCGATCAAGGATTGATCCTGGATCTACCGGTCCCGATTCCATTAAGAAGACTGATCTTTCAATAAGAGGAATTATTTGCCATCAAGGAGAGTGATATTTCCATTAAGAGAGGTGATTTTTCTATGGAGGAGTGATAATTCCATTAAAAGGACTGATCTTTCCATTAGGAGGAGTAATTTTTCCATTAACAGTATAAATCCTATTGTTAAGAGGACTGATACTTCTATTAAGGAATTATCTTTCCACTGTCAAAAGTAAGCCTTCCATTAAAAGGACCGACCTTTCCGTCAACTGGATCGATCCTTCCGTTAAAGGGATTGATCCACCCATTAACAGGATTGTATGGTCCATCCATTAAGACAATTCAGCGATCTTTCCATTCTGGGGACTGATCCTTTCATTACAAAAGGATTGAACCTGATGTTGAGAGGACTCGTCCTCCTGTAGAGAGGCATGGTCCTCTGATCCTCTAATTTGCACTGAGACCGATCCTCCAGTTAAGAAGACTGATCTTTCCACTGTGAGGATTGGTACCGGTATTTCCCAAAAAGGGTCAATCCTTCACTCCATTAATAGAAATGATTATCCGAATGCAAGAGCTGATCAAATGTTCAACTTACCATAACCTGGGAACGGCAGGAAATCCGATGTGTACAACAGGTAGACCAAGCATGGAACCAACACAGAGCTTGACACTAACAAAACCAAACACGATAATTTCTGGCGGTTTGGGGTGACCATTTTGTGACATTCTGGCTTCAAGTATCCTGTTCGCCTGTTTTAATCACTTTGTAAATTTAAAAAAATATATATATATATGTAAAACAAGTTCCTTTCCAGAAATGTAATGACTTACATTTGATATACAGTTATATTATGGCACTGTCAATTATGTGCAGTTGACTGAAACACTTTTCAGAGCTTGCGGTTGCGGCAATTCATTTCACTGAGATGCGTACCATTACCAACCGCTTTATAAATACGCGTCAAGCCATGGCAAAAGCATTTGAAAGTCTAGGTTTCTACGGCCACAAGTGTTGACGTGCAACACTGACAGCCGACTAATCAACTTCGTGGACGGATAAAGAAGCTGGAATTCTCAAGCTAGGCAGCAAGGCGGTTGAAGCTAAATGTAGAAGTAGATCCAGATTCGGTTAGGGTTAAAATATTTCTTGTGGTATTCTCGAAAATGTTAAAATTATATTACTTTAAGCTGATTCAGATACTGTTTATTACTTGTGCACTGTACCTAGTTAAAAATGAATGCATAATTGAATTTTTTCTTTCGTAATGTAATCATTTCACCATTTTAGGATAAACTGCGAAATTGATGTGTGAGCGCATGTGCAAAATAATCGGAAGCGAAAATAAAAGACTGGAGAAGTTGAACTGGAAGGTTTGTTTCTGATTACCTTGGGTTTGAATGGCATCGACATGTTTTCTATATCAGTTGGTTTAGATTTGTTTATTATGCCATTTAATTGTTAACTTGACAGCTTCAGATGCAAAGAAAAGCTGGAAAATCACCTCTTTAGTTTCGTCGGCCATTTTGAACAGTGATGTTCCATTTGTACAGCTTTAGAGAGAACCCAATACAACCATTCAAGTAAATGGGTGAAAACAAACTGAACTTTTCACATTTTGTATTGAAGTTTTTATTTTAATGTTTGTTTGGAATCCTGTCAGTTGGTATCATCTGGCACAAATCGTCATTGGAGTATTGACGATAACAGTGTTAATTTTGTACTCGGTGAAAGTGCAGGCTGATTGTCTTTGTTATTGAACAAGTCTCGTGCAAATAACCTAAAGACCTGCTTTATGCACTTACTGCAAGACCACCATATAGTGTCTCAACTCACTCTAGAATACCTTCCATGGCACACACTTCTCAGCCACTACCCCCATCTTCACACTGCTGTACGTAGATGATTGATCTGATGTTAGGTTTGGCAGAAGTTTGTTTGCCCAAGGATGGCCCTAAGCCAACATCAGAGCTTGCTCCATTTAAAACGTGCTGCAGATACCTGCCGTAGTCTAATATGGGAAGGCTGTCAGTACAGCTGTTTGTTTTGAGCATCACCAAGCTATCTCGAATCCATGTGGACTAGGAAATAACAGATCGAAGGAAGATAAGTGTCTGCAATCTTTAGGCCATGGAGACATATTTCATGGATAATTTTTGTCTCAAATGCTGCATCAGGTTTTTAAATGGCCGGACCAAATGTTGCCAGCCCTAATGTCAGAGCAATCTCAGACTATTCTCCATGATGAAGCAGGACGTGCGTCTCGTTCCTCAAGATGTCAGCTGTGGCCGAGGAGTGTGTGCCATGGATAAATGTGTGTGATGGATAAACGTGTGTGATGGATAAATGTGTGTGATGGATAAATGTGTGTGATGGATAAATGTGTGCCATAATAAATCTATTCTGAAGTAAGCAGGGACATTTGGTGTCGGTGAGGTGGGTGAGGAGAGCAGGTCTTTAGGTTGGTGTCTTTTTATTTGCAAGAGACTTCTACCACAACAAAAACAATCAATCTGGACCTTCATTGAGTAGGAAATTAACAGTGTTAGTCAGGGTTAGATCTAGGGCCCTTCTGTGTCTGTAAAACAGACGTTTTAAAAAAAATCAGAGGAATGGTTTTGTAATTTGCCTGAGTCAGTTGAGAAGTAGGTTATCAGAATTTTCTTGGAATTTCTTTAGAAGGGACACAGCTGACAGAAGAGGGCATCAGTGGCATAATTGATGACTTAACATACAGCAATTTCAGTATCCGTCCTCTCTGTTCTAATTCTCATCACAGGTCTTCTGCCTTTGTCCTGCTCCTAGTTTTGATGACATGACCCAAATTCACTCAGATTTTTAATTTGTGGAAAAAATTATATTCAGTGTAAAGCTCAATATTGTGGTAATGTCTTTCATTTTTTTTACATGAAATTTTTTTGCTTACCTAGCAAATTACACAATTAATTGCCTGTTTATAACTAATTGTCTATACAGTGTATCTTAGCTTATTAGAGGCATAGCTTCCCGGGTCTAGGCAGATTCTGGAGCCCAGCCTTTTCTGATTCACTTCTCTGTGGCCGGGTCATTTTGAGCACCTGGGTTCTTTGCAAAGGGCAGGAGGTGGTAAATAATAGGGGGCTAAATGGGTGAACTGCTAAAGTTCATTGTACTACAAGACACTGAAACTATCATATTTAAAGACTAGACACATTCTGATTACTTTTCCAGAGATAATTTTTTACGTAAAAGCTATATTTTTCATTTTTTATTCTAAAATCTTTATCAATGCATATCTCGCCTGGGTTATATTCGCTTTGTTTTCACCTGCAGCCCTTAAGCAATTAGTGCAATGACGATTGGCTCAGGACAGCTTTGGAATCATGGCAGAACTTGGAATGGTGAAAAGTGGCCAGTACTTCAAAACACATTCCCATGTGTTTAAATGTTTTATTCTCACACACAAAGAAATTAATTAAGTATTTCACCACACATTACATCATTATGACCCAATAAAAACAAGGACAAACCAAGAATTATAACAAAATTTTGATGCTTAGAATGAATTACTAGTAAAATAGCACAGCACTGTTATTCAGGTCTGCTTTGGTTAGACATTGATGAACAAAATGACTTAGGTGTCTCACTAGATCAGTTTCACTACATGTTATCAACTATATTAAGAAAGTCAACAAGAGAAGGATATGTACTGTCATACATAGATTTAGCCATAATTAGAAATCAGGTGGTCTCATTTCCAATTTTCCCTATCTGTCCCATGTTAGTTTTGTCAGAACAGGGCGTCCCAAAGACACTGAGAAACCCTCTGGCTAAACCTATGCGGTCATAAGACAAGTGTAAATGTATCGCCTGGTAAAAGGCTGAACAGGATGTTTGGTAGAGAACATCATTCAGACATGTACTTAGACATTGCAGAAGTACATTTGTCTACATTTTTTTTTATTTTTACGCACGAGACTCTCCAACTGACATTCATTTTGGGTTAGACATGTGTATCTCCCACATTCTGCAGGGAGATGATGGATGCTAACTCAAAGTCCTTCCAGGGCCTTCACTTACCTGTCATGGCAGTTGCAAGCAGACAAGGTGAAGGATTATTTAGGATGGTATAGGGAAATGAAAATACTGAAAAATGGCAATTGCCAATATCTCTTTAATATCAAATAAAGAATTTTTTTGATATCAGATCTGTGTTTCTTGTTGGATAGCAGTAGGCAATGTCTCAAACTGATTGAAGAATACTAGTTTGAATTTGCAAAAAGATAAATTTGATAATATACATAGAGGTTTGAATGTTATAAATGTGCATCTTTCAAGGCTAGGATCGTCATTTAATGACACCAACAGAACCCCTGGTGGCTATATGCACATTTACATGTGACTAGAGGACATACACAGTTTTTCTAAGTAAGGGGAAACCAGGAGCAGGGTGTTTATTCTCTCTCTTGTCTGCATTACAGGTTTGCATTTTTTTAGCTGAGTAATCTTTGTGAAGATGTCTGGAATAGCCTTAGGACGACTAGCAGAAGAAAGGAAAGCCTGGAGAAAAGACCACCCTTTTGTAAGTCCTTCATCATAGCAGAGTTTATTTTTTGGTAACATCAGATACAGATCATGGGCCACTTGCATAAAGGGGTCATAGACCTAAGTTGTCCATCAGTCAAATCATGAAGATAATAGCAGGTTAATGCATTGACAAGGAGGCCCAAGGATGATGGATATGGGCTAGATATAAACAGATATCATTGGTCCAAAGCTATGAAGTCTTTTTTTTCTCCCTTTATTACATCATAATTATTGGTGTACGTGTGCAAATAAAACATCTCTTGTACATAAGCAGTGCAACATCACAGAAGAAAATACTACGAATTGGACCTCGTGTCTAGTTCCCGATAAATAACATCAAGGTCCTGCCACCGGGTGTCCCCATTGGTATGTTAGTATACAGTGTATTTGCTGATTGTGTAAGTAGATTTCATTTCGAAAATGACATTTTGATATGAATTCCCAGGTTAAAAGGCAAATGGCAGTTGTTGAAGTCCAGCTCATGCTCGTTTCCTCACACCATAATGTTGGCCATCATCATATAACTCAGACCATAAGTACAATGTAAAACTTAAATCGAATAAATTGATAAATAAAGGGCAAACAAGCATTTCAGATATTCAACTGTGACTTCACCGCCAAGGTGTTGGGCGGCCATTTGGAGTCCGGCTAGAGTAGTAAATATGTTGTTTTTAGTTAAGTCATTATGGCTTTTCTCAGATCTTCTGATAGCATTCAGTTAAAACTGGTTATAACCTTCGTAAATAGGACCATTACCTTATCTCGTCATTAATCCTTTAATCCTCATATCATTATCAGTTAGACAGCTTTCTGTTACTGTTGTAACCAAGGATCCATATCTGTTGACCTATTGAACGGAAATTTGCTGAGATTGTCCTCTAAATCTGTGCAAAATTGATTAAGAGCTTTTTTTAAATTTTAGATATGATAGTACTCAATCCAGTAGAGTATTACCAAGTTATTTCTGACTATTTACTTCATGACTTATTAAATTATAGGCTGTGATTTACTCTTCACAGGGTTTTGTTGCCAAACCTAACAAAAATGCAGATGGAACCTTGAATTTGATGAATTGGGAGTGTGCTATTCCAGGTAAAAAAGGGGTAAGTAGAATGTCACCATGTAACATGTGGAAACCAAAGGTAAAAATACATTGTGCAGCAAAACTCTTATCGAACACATATACAACCTCCATATTATGTGAAAGCGGATATTATGCACATCACATCACATCCATAAATATTACTGCTGTATTTTAGAAGTAAACTGACAAAAATTGGTTACAAACCATGTTCTTTTGTGCTGAAGAGCTCGGAGTTTGGGTCAAAAATCAGTCTCAGGGCATTCTGGACTCTAAACAAAAGTTAATCAAAATGTTTGGTTGGCAGGACAGTCCTTTCCTACAAAGGTTATTAGAAGAACAAAGACATGTTTTATTGGCATGCATAAGTTAAAGGTACCTTGCCTCTTACACTTATTGCTCCCAATAATTTCTAGTTTTGCATTTTCGTAGCATTTTCCATCTTCTCAAAGAGATTTTAACATTTAACATACTGACATCTGCCCTATTCAGGGGAGGTAATGCAAGCCACCCCAGTTGCATGTATGACAAGGTGAGAGCTTTGACTACATGTATATATACATCAGTACAGTGTTTATATGCCAGGGTTGGGATAAAGCAGCAAACGCTCGTTTGGGATACGCAGGGGTTGCCGTCCATCTAATTATGGGGAACGGTCGCCCAATCACGACGAGCTAAGGCTGAGATTCAAATATAGTTCACAGGGAAAAGGCCTTTAAAATCTGAACCACAAGACGTGTTTAAGTCGATTTATTCCAGCACTTAAATACTGTCAGCATTTTATACAATGAGCAGCCTGCGCTCATAGCAATCTGTGTAGCATTTCGGGTATTAAACGCACCTCCACACTAAAGACTTCCATGTAACCATGCACGCTGAAAGTCAGCTAAAATGATCAGCTGATCTCCCATGAAAATGTTGAAAAGTAAGGGGACAACTTCTAAGTCTGTCACGGAAAAAACATGTCTTTCCTGTGACTTTCACAGCGACTTTACACATGAAACGAGTAAGGACAAACGATTAGCTAGACTCCAATGCAAAGTATGTTCGGAACATATTTTCAAGATTCATGGCGAGGCAAAGGTTCGAGGCATCAGTGGACAGTCACTGCAGTCCACAAATCCAATGTAACAAAACATGTCAAGTCTGCGTGTTTGCATAATGGGGCAAAGCGAAAATTCTGTTCAGTTGCGCAACGAGAAACATCGGCAACAACATCCACTGTTTCTTCATCAGAGTTTTTAAATGTGTCACAGTGTGCTTTATTCAACAAAACAAATTATTTATTTTACAGTGAGGTATATTCATTGTGTAAAACATTTTTTACTGGAAAGGCACAGTGAACAACAGTATGGACTTTTGCAGAACAGTATCCTGTCAGATCTAACTAACCAGTAACATATATTGAATGATTGGGTGGTAACCCATTTTTATAATGGGTTACCACACACGAAAAAGTGGCAGCCTGCAAACAGGTTACCACCACTGGAGCTTAATTCCAACCCTGTGTGCGATATGAGGGTATGGGTACATGTATACCATTCTTGTTTCAGCTCATCAGATAATGTCGCCCAGTTATAAATGCTGAATGTTGTGATCTGTGCAAGTATTATATTTGATATAGAAATATGGGTATAGTGTGAGTACTACTCTGCAGCATGCCTTGACCGAAACTACATGTCATTGTAGGAACATGACAGCAGTAAAATGTTAGTAAAGATTTCTCTGTGGCATTGAAGACTGGATAAAGCTTGCATTGTCTGTTAGGGTACATAGTTTTAATATTTAATGGACATGTGAGCAAAGCTGTGAAGTCTAGCACTTAAAGCTGACAAGGCAATTGTGCCCTTCTGGCGACTGAGCTTTCATCAGGGATAATGACATGTGGGCAAAGGTATGAAGTCTAGCACTTACAGATGACAAGGCAATTGAGACCTTCAGGCGACTGAGCTTTCATCAGGGATAATGACATGTGGGCATCAGATTGCAGCTACACGTACATTATGGATGGTCATGATAACAGTGGTCTATGTTCAGATTTTAATCACTTCTATGAGGTATTTAATGGTAGCTTATGGTACACAAGCCAGCAAACAATGAGAGCTTCTCATACAAACTCACCTAGCATATTGTACTTGTAATACATTCATTTATAGTGATAAATTAACATGCAATTAGGTGCTATTAATTATGTGAAAGTTAACAGATTCTGTTTTGTTCTGTCAAATAAAACCAAAAAGCATATGTGTAATCTAATTTTACAGTGATAGAAAATTTTTGCTGTCAGTATCATGATAGATTAGTTCTTAATTTGAGTCCATTTACGTGCACTTAGTGATTTAGTACTTGTTACACTCACTCACTTACTCACTCAACCTCGTTACACTGTTACTTTTTATTTCAGACAAACTGGGAAGGAGGCCTGTACAAATTACGAATGCTGTTCAAGGATGACTACCCTACCTCTCCACCCAAATGTATGCTTGTAACAGAGCACGTAGCTAAAGTTTTCAAGACAAAAAAAAAACAAACTATGCCATGTCATTTTGATATATTAATCATATTTTTAGTGTTTAACATGGTTTAAAAAAAAGATGAAAATCAACGAAGTCCAGTTGTCATACTGCCTGTATTCTTTATATGTACTGATATTCACTAAATGATGGCTGAAAATGACATAGCTTCACAATAACACGTTATAAATCATTTTCTAGTTCTGACTTCCTCTTCTGTGTTGGAGAAAATTATATTTTGGGCCCAGTATGAGCATTAAAAGAAAAACTTTCCATCTGTTATGTCCATTTTTGACAAAATTGGCTGTTCTTGTTGAGTTTTTGCCTTTCTTAACTTTGTACAGAAGAAGTTCTAATTTTGGGCCATTTTATCAATTTTACGTTCTCTGTTTGGGCAAAATTTTAGGTCATTTTCTGTATTCTAGTGTGGAAATTGCTTTAAAGACAGACAAACACAGAGAACTGTTTAAAATCCACAAATGGTGTAAAAAATTTAGTGAATAATACAAAAAAATGTTGTAAAAGGCAATACGTATCCAACTATGTTATTCTAATGCTGGAAAGAATGTAATGTTGGTGAATCTGCTTCATCTAATTGCCTTGTTAATCACATGAACAAATCAGAGAAAGCACTTGTAGGTCTCGTGACTGGCCTGCTGGCTTCAGGCAGTGTTCAGCTGTTTCAGAGTTTCACTTACGTATTACTATAGTACACATAACTTTATGATTGTCTTTGTTGCAGGTAAATTTGACCCACCCCTGTTTCACCCTAACGTCTACCCCTCTGGTACAGTGTGTCTATCTCTGCTAGATGAAGACAAAGACTGGAGGCCAACAGTGTCCATCAAACAGGTATACTGTCATGAAGTGGCACTGCTAGGATACATGTGGGAGCTATCTAATCAAACATTGAGGACTGTGGGCCTCTGATGTAGAAGAATGGGAGGCTCGTGAGGATATGGGCCTTTGATGTAGATGACTGGGGACCTTGAGAACTGTGGGCCTCTGATGTAGATGACTGCGAGGCCAGTGAGGACTATCATAATGGGTCTCTGATGTAGATGACTGGGAAGCCAGTGAGGGCTATCATAATGGGTCTCTGATGTAGATGACTGGGAGGCCAGTGAGGGCTATCATAATGGGTCTCTGATGTAAATGACTGGGAGGCCAGTGAGGGCTATCATAATGGATCTGATGTTGATGACTGAGAGGCCAGTGAGGACTATCATAATGGGTCTCTGATGTAGATGACTGGGAGGCCATTGAGGACTATTATAATGGGTCTCTGATGTACATGACTGAGAGGCCAGTGAGGACTGTCATAATGGGTCTCTGATGTACATGACTGAGAGGCCAGTGAGGACTGTCATAATGGGTCTCTGATGTAGATGACTGGGAGGCCAGTGAGGACTGTCATAATGGGACGATCATAATGGGCCTCTCATGTGGATGACTGGGTGGCCAGTGAGGACTATCATAATGGGTCTCTGATGTAGATGACTGGGGCGCTTGAGGACTTCGGGCCTTGATGACTGGATGACACGGGGACTGTGGGTCTGATGTAGATGACTGGGGCCCTTGAAGACTGGGGGCCCTGAATGATGACGGTTTGCCTCTGATGACTGTGGGCGATTGAGAACTGTGGGCCTCTGATATGCAGCATATGTGGCCGAGGCGAATGATGTCTCAATATCTTTTGTAGCCATTGTGTTAGCCAGGATTTGGCTGGTGAGGAGTGCAACGGTCGTCTTGTTTTGGAGAGTACCAGGGAGTACACAGTTGAAGCTTGAAAATTTGCTAATATCAAATTTCAGTGGTGTCTTCATCAGTTCATGACTATGAGAGTGCAAAGCCATCAATTTACGTCTAAATGCAGAACATTCGAATTTGGTTAAAATAAATTTTGGGCAATTTTAGTTTCGGAGCCCTTCTAACTGACATGTCAAGGTCCCGTATCCAACCCTGATCAATCTCATTTCTGTTACAGATATTATTAGGCATACAGGAATTATTGAACGAGCCAAATATTAAGGACCCAGCTCAGGCAGAAGCTTACACAATTTACTGGTGAGTAGTGTAAATGGATGGAAACCATTGAGGTGGATGCCCTTCTAGTAGTTCAGAGACCACTTATCTTCCACCAACATAGCGTGTGACCTGTAAGCTAAGGAAATCACAAGGTCATTGACTTGAAAACGTCAATGTAGCAGTTCCTATTTACACAGTTTTGAACCAATCAGGAAATGGCTACTGTGAATCTATTTATAGGTGTAACTTGTTGAGTGAAATGTTGCACAGAGAAAAGGGCCCCTTTTGTGGGCTCATTTTATGATTCATATTCATTTTGTCCATATTGCACAGCCAGAGGCTTGGCCACTGACACATGACATCACAGAAATGAATCCCATTCTGGGTCTATGGGTGGGCAAAGGCTTCAAGTTGAGGCCCAGTGTAGAACAATTTACTCCACGTACTTGATTGCCATTGTATTTATAAGTGAAGAAAATATGCTTGATTGCTTAAATACTGATCAGATTAGTACAGTAAGTAAATAAACTCCTGAAGAAGGCAGTTCTGCTTAAAGTTAGAATTAGCAAGTTTGTAATCATTTTCACAACAGGTGGGCAATGCTTCTCATAGAGAAGTAACACAGGCGTGCTGTATGTAATAAAACGTTCTTTGTTTACAGCCAGAACCGCATGGAATACGACAAACGAGTACGTGCCCAGGCTCAACACTTCAAACCGAACACCCTTTGTGGTTAACTTTCCATACTTTACTAATCACTTGTCCAGTTTTCATCTCATTGTTCCAGACAACATAACTGAATGTCATTTTTGTGGTTTAAATACTGTATATACTGAGTGTATAAAGTTCATTTTTTCTTAATTGTTGTCTGGCTATGTAGGATAATCCCTGATTGTTCTTGTGGCTAGCATTGGAACCCTGTCTGTTTTACTCCACATTAGTCACAGGAACCTTCGTTGTGCAAATTCCATACAATCTAGATCAGTGTAATTGTTCCTAGGCGGGCCTCGAGCACAGAAGGGATATCTATTGTATATCAGCCATCCTATTACTGTCCTAGTCAGTTATTGCATTAGCTTAATGTAAAATGATAATAAAAGCAAAAATGGCCATATTGTGCCATGTGGCCTGGGTAGACTTGTTGGATGTCTCTTAATAAGTAGTTATGACTTATAATGAACATGAAATAATATTGAAGAGCAATCGCAGAACTTTTTCTATATCTGGACATTTAAGGGAGATAAATAAGATGAGTTATGGGAAGGTCAAGATATTTTACTAGGGAAAAAAAATATGCTGTGTTGAAATGAAGATCTTTTACTAGGATGAGTGAGAGAGGCTTTGTATTTATTCTGTTGTAAATCAATACATTGTTTTATGGTTTTCATATCCTTGGAATAGGTCAGCTTTTGGAAATCAGTAACTTTTTTTTTTTCTGTGTACAAAGTCTAAATAAACTCTCATTATTTCATCTAGCATTTTTGCTTGCAAGTTTGTCAACCATGTTTACAGTTGGTAATTGAGCTTTGATTATTTACATGATTTAGGGGTTAAATGCCGTACTTCTTCACTTTGATGATGGCATCACATATTTGATGTCGTTATACAGGGAATATTCATAAAGCTACTTTGATATTTCATTGGTCTGTCCAAGTTCTGTGATCAGTCATATTTTGTTCTAAATGACCCGTCCTTGATACGTGATCCATTGCTCACATGATGTCCGTGGTCAATATTTTTTATCTCATGTCTGCAGCAATTGAGATTCAAAGTAAATATTATGATCTTGCTTTGTTTCTCGTCTATCCAATCAGTAAATTTCACTGATGAGGAACTGCCATGTTAGGAATTAAATATGATCACTTCATTGTGTTTCATTATCCTGAGGATGTACGCTGCACATTACAGGTGCACTTCCCAGCTCTTCGCGAAGTTTAATTTTAGGCTGGCTCACATATTTGAGTTTGCATTTTTGAGTCCTATCACATCACTGACACCACAAGAAGACCATGGTGACAACTCAGCAAAGTCTGGAGAGGCAGGAAATACACACCAAATGACATCGGCTGAGTGGTGAATAAAAATGCTTAATAAGTAAAGGAGAATGTGCACTTTATACCAGACTCCTCACAATTTTTTCACCAAATACTAAATTGCGTTTCCAGTGATATAAATGGTGAGAGCCTCTGGCCCGTAGGCAGCCCCAGGACATCACCTGATGGGCTGGGATAATACTTCCACTGCCTCAGCCCCCGAAAGTTTACAACATTCCGCCACTCCTGTGGGTTGTAGGTGGGAAGGTCTACTTGCAGCCAGCAGATTGTCATGGGTTTTCCCTGGAATTGCCCAGTTTCCTACCGTAATAATGCTGGCTGCTTCTGTATAAGTGGCATATTCTTGACTAGGACATGGAACACCAATCAAATCAAAATCAAGAAAAAAAAAACAAACTTTTTTTAAATCACTGCCCAACCATAATCTTAAATCATTCAAACCAAGGGACAGGGTAATGAAATTCTTCCCAGGACTTCTGGATATGTTGCCCGAAGTAATAATTGCTCCAGATATGATAAATTAATTTGTAAAAGAAGATTGGCTCATTGTAAAATTGTTTAATTCTAGAGAAACTAAGCAGACAAGGTCACAGAGGATGGTGGGTGAAGAACAAACAATATATCTTCCTGAACAATGGAGATACCATGAAAATCACCGTGTTCACTGACATTAGAGAATAGCCATGACAATAATGTCTATGGCAATGATGGTAAATGAAGTGTTACCACATTACCACTACCGTGACTACTCCGAGAAACAGCAGCCTGGTCATAACCAAACACAGAATGGCTCTCTGAGGCTTAACGCCACATTCACAAAAGAAACTGAAATGATACAAGTGCCATAAGTTACCTGAGCTGAAATGGTACAATAAATTACCTGACCACCAAGACACTAAAATTCTCTGCAAACATACATCCCTCAGAAAAGCTTGAAAGCTTTCTGTGGAAAATGAGCAGAGTCGTGTCGGTTGTACCATAAACATATATCTCTATATTGGGATTGACCTGAAGCATGATACGTACATGTACCTCTACATTTAGATTAAGATGCATCACATGTATATGTGGGATAGACAGAACACTACGAGATTGGCAGGACCATCCTACACAAGCACACCTGCTCCAAATGTGTACCTCCATATGTGGATTTCTGGAAGCATCAAATACATGTGTATCTCTACATGAAGACTGACAGGACTATCATACAAGTACCTCTACAAGTTAACTGATGGGACTATCACATGTGTACCTCTACATGATAATTTATGAAAACATCATATGCAGGTGTACCTCTACATGTTAACTGATGGAACCATCACATATATGTACCTTCACATGTTAACTGATGGAACCAGGATGTTTATCTCTACATGGTGACTGATGGGACCATTAGATGTTTATCTTTACACAGTGACTGATGGGAACATCACGTGTAACTCCTTGACATGTTAACTGATGGAAACATTACATGTGTATCCCTACATGTTGACTGATGGGACCATCACATATACATGTAAGTGTACTTCTACATTTACGTGTAAATGCTGTCTTGTCAGGGATCCACGCTAAAAAGCTGAGCTTGGAGCTTCACTTCAAGAAATCCTTAGTTCAAAGAGACATATTGCCATTATATTAGACATTATCTGCATAAAGTTGAGACTTTCAAATGTCTAATGACCTGTATCTGATTCTGAGTGAACAATCAACTGTTCGGTTTTATCTGGGTTTCCCTTCGACAATCAACTTAAGTCACTATATTTAGAAGACTGACTTTTTGACTGGATTACCTCCCCTTGTCATCTAGATGACAGCGAACTTTGAGATCTCAGACACAATATAATTGTGTTGTACTTATGTGGCCTACCACGTACATGTAACTTGTAACATGTAGCAGTTCTGCCATACAGACCGCTTGAAATTATCACTACTTTATAATACATTATCGATAGAATGGAAGATCGTATTCGGGTTACTAGTCTTATAATGTTGCATTGTGGGAATCTTTGCACTGCCTCATTTGCATGTTATCTCATCAAGCAAACAGTTTAGATCGGTGACGTATTTCCCCTCGTAATACTCTTCATTTACATCTTTCATAAAACAGACACCCAGGAGTTTAGTCAAACGCAAAGTTCTCAATTTTGTATTTACCTCAAAAATTCTGAATTTCTTTGGACGATATGTCCCTTTAAAGGTACATTTTAATAGCCAGTGATTTTCACCACAGTACGTGATGAGCTGCAACTTGTTTACTTCATATTAAAAATGTCCACAAATAGGGCACGTGATTCCTAAGAGCCTGTGCGCTCCCTGTCCATATCCAGACCAGAGTTAAAGACTACTTGCTCACAGTTATAGTGCCTGAAATGTTTCCTCAATACATAGTTCACTTTGCATATGATACATGTAGTCCCTGCCACTTCTTGAATACCAGTATATACTTACAAAAGGTAACCTGATTCCAATTTGAAACAAATTTCTGACAAATAACGATGACATCATGCCATAATAAAATAATATTAAAACTGTGGTACATGTAAGTTGATCACCATGTCCATTTTAGTAGAAACTACACAGTTCTGTATAAACATGTAAACTGTCAATTTAATGCTTCAGACTGGGCTTGCTAGGATAATATGGTAATTCCTGGGCAGGAATGTAACTGTCCAACAGCCTGAGTTATGGTTCCTGTTATCTCTAAGTTGATTCTGTGCCTGTCAGAGGATCTCCAGCAGTGGTACTCTTTCCCAGGCCTGAAGGTTGTCCCTGCGTGTTGTTTTCTCCGAGGCGTTTGTCCTGGAGGATTACCTGATTGATTGAGTCTGTCACTTCCATCTGCTCCTCAGTCATCATAATGATGGTCTCCACACATGCCTCTTCCTGGCTGACCACATCGCTGTCCTGGCTCATGGTCACAGCTTCTACATTACCACTAATCTCACTCATTGTCTCCACTTGAGCACTGCTGCCAACCTCACTCATGTTAACAGTTTGTACAACATTCCCATCCTCACTGATCCTCACAGTGTGAACACCATCCTCAGCCTGCATGATCCTCACATTTTGCACACCATTGCTATCCTTGTTTATCCTCACAGTCTGGACATCACTGCCATCCTCGTTGATCCTCACAGTCTCTACAGCACTCCCATCCTCGTTGATCCTCACAGTCCGTACACCACTCCCTGCATCAATGATCCTCACAGTCTGTACCTGACTGTCATGGATGGCCTGAGAGCTGCTATGCATGACCCCTAGTTGGAACTCCTGGGGGTATTGATGGTCAGAGTTCATGACCACTCCCTCCACGTCATTGTCAGGGTTCATGATCAGGGCCTCTATGTCACCCTCTTCCTGGGCCATAGAGACCATGTGGGCAGGCACGGTGGCCACTGTCTGCCCAGTGTGTGGGTCCAGCACTCTCAGGTCATCGCCTGGCTCCCCGAGCACCACATACTGGGAGCCTTCCTCCAGATCCTCTGCGCTATTTAACACCATCGTCTCCTCTCCTGCTCCAGAGGCTATGATCTCCACATTCTGAATTTGATCCACAGGAATCTCAGAGGCCTGAACCACAACCAACTCTGTGGACTGTAGCAAAAACAATATCAATGAGCATACATACAAACATGAGTTTGAGACTGAAACCAGACTCTATGAATGCACCTGTAAATAATGGGTCAGACACAGACGTAAACGCTAGTTTATTCATTTAAGACAGCTTAAGACAGTTTGGTCAAGTCTATTGGTTTACTCTGGTAGATACAACCTTTCGATTTCTGAGAACAAAACACTATCAAATGAAACTGATCCCAGGAGGAAATAATGAAATAAACTTAAACAAATGAACTCCTCAAGTTAATGTTACTACATCATATCAAACACATTTGTGGGATTTCAAATCAAGCAGTAAGGATTTATTATTTCCCTGATTAGAAAACATATTTCTAAGTATGCTATATCAATAAAACTTTTTCAATGTATCATGTTCTATCATAAAGAAATGTAAAATCTAATGTTTGAGTGTGACAGCCATGACCTGAAGGTACGACTAAGACACCTACCAGTTGTCCATGTGAATCCTGGGACGCAGTGGACACAGGAAGGGTATCAGGCATGATATACTGTTGGGTGTCAGCCACCACTGAGGAGAACTCTGCCAGTACTGTTGGGTAGCCCTCCTGAGATTTGTTTTCCCCCTGAGGGAAATACGTACAAGGCACTGAAAAACCACAACGAAATCTGCTGAAATCTGACACAATCACACTATAAAACTTTGGGCTGTGCTGCATATTTCTAAACAAGGGATTTTACATAAAGCAGAGTCAATACGTCAGAAACTACGATAACCGTCATTATATAGGACTAGCACTGCTTAAAACACATATCTATTACCCTAGCCTTAAAAAAGTAAAGGATGTCTGCCAGAAACTACAAATTTTTCAAATAAATTCACACCTGTTCGTACCTGGTTTCCAATGCAGCTCAATAGAACACTTAGTCAAGAGATCTTTTGAAGAAAAACTGAATCAGTGTTAGGACCAGGAACAGTGTATATTACACACATAACAGACTGAGATGAACTTAGGCAAGCAACAGGAATAACAGAAACGCACCAAGGGCTACCTTTTGCTTTCAGGTGTCTTCCCAAAGTGCCATGTTCGGCAAAGGCTCTGCCACAGTGCTTACACTTGAAAGGTTTTTCACCAGTATGCATTCGCACATGTCGTTGAAGAGAGCCTTTTTCACGGAAGAATTTGTGGCACTGAAGGCATTCATAAGGCAGAACATCACTGTGGGTTCTTGAGTGAACCTTGGCAGCATTCTGAAAGGAAAACCATATTGCTTGTGTATGTTTGTTAGGCTTTCATTTGGAAATCAACAAAAAGCTATTAAACTTTATACCTGATAACAATTAAAGTTCTAAAAAAACTTACAATATTATGTGATGATTAAGCACTTTTTCTTTCTTTTTTTTATGTTTTCTGCTTTATTTTCACTTACAAGTGTGTATGGTTTTTTTAAGATATAAATAACCTACATGCAGAGACAAATAGGGCAATCAACTGCAGCTCCTACACGGCATTGATTAGCTGTGGACATGTTAGATATAACGAGTGGGCATAAAAGAATGGGCTGTACTTTGATGCTGCATAGCTCCATTATTCTTTCTTTAAACCCTTTCAAACTTTAGACATGCAAATGGCACGATATTGTAAATATACTGACCAGTTTTCAAGGTCATAGCTTGAGTAGTGTCTACACAGGGTTAAAATGAAAACATAGCCTCAAAAACCTGATAGCTGTCATGAGTAGACCGTGCGCTGCACCTGTGTGACACGCGTCAATCGAGTGTCGTCTGGAAAAATTGTCTGGCTCTACTGTCAGAGAAACTCTTCTGCCAGATAGGCACAAGTTTTGCTAAATCAAGATGGTTTTCTCTATGGCGGACAAGGAATTGATCGCCTTTTCAAGTAAAACAAGGTAGAACATCATTTTAAAATATCTAAAAAAAACATGAGTTTTTGACTCTATTTTGATTTTGGTCCCATGAACCAATCTTAAAGGATGAAAATGAAATTTGGTCTATATACTTAGGACATAATGCCTTTTGAGTGAGTAAATTTTTAGAAGCTGACATAAGAGGGTTTCGGAGATATTGAGTGTCAAAGTATGGCCCATTTTTTTATGCCCACCCTACATAACAACAGGTTTCAAAACTTTCAAGCATATTACGGTAAGCACCACAGAAGAACATTGTTGTTATGGGAGTGGCATTCATGTAAACAGGTACGCTTTGTGAAATGGTCCATGAAACAAGGTGTGCTCTAGTTAGAAATCGCGGGTACGGTAATGCAGGAGGTAATGTTCACTAAGTGGAGGGGTTTGTCCACTCACTGATGTTTTGAAGGTCTTCTCACAGACGTTGCACTGGAATGGACGCTCTCCACTATGGCTCTTCAGGTGCTCTCTGACATGAGAGATCCTCTTAAACAGCTTCCCACACTCTCCACACTTGTACTGTCTCTCCTCTGTGTGCACGGCCACATGTTTGGTCAGGGTGTCCCGACAGGTGAATGTCTTCTCACATTGCATGCATTTGAAAGGGCGTTCCCCTAAACACATCAGAATGACAAACTGAAGCAAAGATCTTAAAACTCAAAAGCACTTAAAACAGCTGGGTTTGAGTACAGATATTACATCTGCGCGTTACTATTACAGCTTGATTGCAGTATGTACATGCACAGATGTCTTATATACCAGTGTGTTCTTGACACAGGACATTTTTTTTTTACAAAAAGCAAATGAAATCTAATATTATAGCTGAGGATACATTGCTTACCTGTATGAGTCTTCATGTGCTGGTTGATGTAGCTCTGACCACGTAATGATTTCTGACATATCGGGCAGGTGTACACGGCCTTCTCCCCCTGGCTCATGCTGACCGAGGACACATCAGAGCCATACCCTTGAACCTCCAACAGCTGCTGAACAGCCAGTTTAGCATCCCTGCTGGGAGATAAACACACATCTTGTTTGACAAACCTTAGAAGATTCACGAAAAGGATGATTATGGTTTTAAGAATACCCTAAATGACCATAAATTTGCCCATGACTAACTTGCACATTTTTCCTGATTCTGAGAGTTCTACTGAGATTAGAAACGTATTTGAGGTTTGCTTGGAACATGGGTGATATTTCCTACTGGAAAAATGTGAGTTTCAGCACCACAAATAAAATCTTGTGACATTTACATGCCTCTAAAAATGCACTGTAGTGGGTGAAATTTGAGGTCATTTAGGGTAATAAAGAAAGTTGTGCTCAAAAAGTGAGGAAAGAAAATCCATTTTTGAAGCTTATTTTTATACCTCTTAACAACTGCTGTCTTGTGCATATTTTCCGGCAGTGGTCTGAAATGTTCAGGAATGCCGTCATCGATCAACTAACTGGAAATGAAGACTACTTAGCACCCTCTTTTCACGTTGATATCATGACTACTGGCTACTTAATTTCTCGACTGACCTGTTGCTTAGAGCCCCCTAAGAATAAAGCTGAGAAGACTTTTGTACATTTTTGTGTAAGAACACACCTGCAACTGTAACCTGCATATTACAAAATAAAGATCAAACGTTTCTTATATCCTTTCATGTCTACTGCTGGTGCATCAGATCATGGGGTTTAGTGTACCAGTGTGTAAAGCTACCAGCGTGTACCAGTGTGTAAAGCTACATGTATGCGTATATAATATGCGTTACTATCAACAATGATAAATGACAAATATATATCAAATGTATACATCAAATGTATATATACATGTATTTCACAAACTATAACAATAACAGCCAACCACTGTATAACACTGGTGTGGAGATTTTGATCTACATCTGTATTCTTGAGCATGGCATAGAATACCAACCAAATAAAAAAAGTCTACACCTGCAGAAACACCTGCTACACATGCTTCTGGCAGGTATGGTACAAGTGGTCTCTGTATCTTACCACCAGCGACTCATGTCACTAATGATATTGGTCATTCCTTCATAATGCAGTTCTACAACTTGTTGCCACTAGCAATTTCTGATCTGATCAAGTGCTATCATGAATTCAATCAGATGTGCAATCACAGAAGCTTATGACTCCCATCTTGTGAAGTGCTACCATGGATTCAGACAGATGTGCAATCACAGAAGCTTGTGACCCCCATCTTGTGAAGTGCAACCATGGATTCAGACAGATGTGCAATCACAGAAACTTGTGACCCCCATCTTGTGAAGTGCTACCATGGATTCACACAGATGTGCAATCACAGAAACTTGTGACCCCCATCTTGTGAAGTGCTACCATGGATTCACACAGATGTGCAATCACAGAAGCTTATGACTCCCATCTTGTGAAGTGCAACCATGGATTCAGACAGATGTGCAATCACAGAAGCTTATGACTCCCATCTTGTGAAGTGCTACCATGGATTCAGACAGATGTGCAATCACAGAAGCTTGTGACCCCCATCTTGTGAAGTGCAACCATGGATTCAGACAGATGTGCAATCACAGAAGCTTATGACTCCCATCTTGTGAAGTGCTACCATGGATTCAGACAGATGTGCAATCACAGAAGCTTGTGACCCCCATCTTGTGAAGTGCAACCATAGATTCAGACAGATGTGCAATCACAGAAGCTTGTGACTCCCATCTTGTGAAGTGCTACCATGGATTCACACAGATGTGCAATCACAGAAGCTTGTGACTCCCATCTTGTGAAGTGCAACCATGGATTCAGACAGATGTGCAATCACAGAAGCTTATGACCCCCATCTTGTGAAGTGCAACCATGGATTCAGACAGATGTGCAATCACAGAAGCTTGTGACTCCCATCTTGTGAAGTGCTACCATGGATTCACACAGATGTGCAATCACAGAAGCTTGTGACTCCCATCTTGTGAAGTGCAACCATGGATTCAGACAGATGTGCAATCACAGAAGCTTATGACCCCCATCTTGTGAAGTGCAACCATGGATTCAGACAGATGTGCAATCACAGAAGCTTATGACCCACATCTTGTGAAGTGCTACCATGGATTCACACAGACGTGCAATCATAGAAGTGTATGGCCCCCATCTTGTGAAGTCCTAACATGGGTGAAGAGAAATCCTGTGCTTTAAGCAATCTGTTCATACAACTCAGCTGGGCACAGAGAGAAACCTAGCTACTAATTACCTACCTGAGTGTTTTCTCTGAAGTGGCAGCTGTACTATCATTGGGTACCTGAGCAATGGTGACAACGGGCCCCTGATGGGTCTAAAACACAGCAAATATATTGTACACTATTTATTTGATCAGTGTTTAATACACTACTCACGAATTTTTCGCCTGCTTATAGCAGTCAGGTTTGTGGGTTGAGGAAACCATATTGTCTAAAGAAACCACCGTCCTTTGTCAGATCCCTGACAAACTTCCTGACTTAAAGCCGCAGCTGAGACAGTGAGAGCTGAACTTTAGCAAAAAAACTGTGCCCGACAGTCGCAGCTAACCAGTGCTTGAACAGTCTGAGTCAGCAAGGGCCCCAAGTCACACTAAATCATCCCCCAAACAGATAGGTACTGGACTGGATATGGCACTTAATACTCACATTTGCCTTATTTGTGTGGGTCACACTAAGCTGTTCAGCCAGTCAGCTACTTCACCAGTTATTCTTTAAATAACCCTTTTGTGTCAATACTGTTAAAAGACTGCAGCAAATGGTTTCTGGGTAAATGGTGTAACATGTAGGAATGAAAGTGCAACATGTAGGAATGAAAGTGTTTAAGGTGATACATGTATGTATCAGTATCTAAAGTGCCTGGACAATATGACATAACTCACAAATCTGATAAATCAGATGGTGTCAATCTGATTTGTAAGACAATGTTACATGTATCATACAAACTTGGTGACACTGAATGTACTTCTTAACAGAGGAGCAGCCTTGACCTCACCTTTTGGACATGTATATTCTGTTTATGGTGAAGCAGTTGGTCTTGTGAGTCGGCCACATAGTGACACAGTTCACAGCGGAACGAGGTATCAGCCAGGTGCAGGCGTAAATGTGATTTGAGATCCTCCACACTGCCACAACTCAATCTACACACCTAGCCAGACAAGCAGAAACCAGAAATTAATATCTCCATATATCTTCATGTATCTTAATATATTCATAATATCTTAGCATATAAATGGCAGCCTCTTTGTAAAAACACTGTTGGTCATTTTTATGTATGGCATGTTTTACAAGGCATTGAGAGGACACCTATACCTCACCTCATGGAGCAGTTCATAAAACTGCATAATGTTCGAAAAAGAAGTGATACATTTAAATACTGACCTCTACAACAAAATAAAGTAGAATGATGTTATCCATTAATTAAGCACTGCTAATGTCATGCCATTAAATCAACAGTGATTAAGTGCTTAGGGTTTAACACCGTACTTAGGGTTTAACATCGTCTTATGACGATGGACTCCTTGGAGTGCATGCACGTGTAGTTTGCCTCCTTGTTGTAGGACAGATTTCCGCTGCTCTTTCATCTAGTGCAACTTCACTGAGACCACTTAAGGCAAGTAAGCCCCCCAACCAAGTCACTGTGGACTATGGCCTTTGATATGCAAATCGTGTACCATCGGTGGTAATTGCAACCCTGTGAATGGTTCAGCAAATGTTGAGCATTTGTACTAAAAAACTCATTGGAGCGGTCTTTGATATGCAAATCACTAGCTACAGTTGGCTCTCCTTGTACTATGGGTGGCCGCTGCAATCATATGATTGGCTGATACTCAGATGATAAAGTCACTGCCTACATGGATGGTTTAAACATTCCGTAGCAGTCTAAGAAGGCACATGCTTCAGCTATTGTCATAGGATCCTAGCAGTAATGTGGAAAGCTTTTTACAGATAATGTGTGTACCAGAGATAATGAAATCCAACAATTAAATGTAGGTAAACTATGAAATTCTATACACCTGATAAAATAGCTAGAGAGACAATAAGCTTCTCTAGATGTATATGTTTGAATAAGAAACTGTAGCCCAACATGAACGAAACCTGTGCTTACAGGAGAACAGAGTCAGTCAACAAAACTGAAAAATGATTACACATCTGGCAAAATTGCCCGACACACAAGAGAAAAAAGATCTCTTATCAGCCTAGTTTGTAAGTGCAGACATGATCAATGTTAAGTATTGGGTATTTGGATGAAAAAAACGAGAGAGATGGACGAAGTACAGCTTACCCTACAGGCGTTCTCTGGCAGTTGCACAGGCATGGTTAAGATAGTCTTCTCCTCAGAAGCGTCTATAACTTCCTCTCCTAATTCAACAGAATCCCTCTTCTGAAATTATACATTGTCCACATGACACATACACTCTATGCAGATCTACAACTTCATGATGCCTGCTATATGAGTCATTATATGCATAGTTGTCCCCCTTAATGAATGTGCAGAGGTAAAGGATGAAATTCAAGCCGTTGCTGTTGCTCCCAACTCTCCTCATCACACCAACACACCAATTAACAGATTTACCACTATCCAACCCTTCTACCAGCAGCCACGTTACCAGTCGTTCCTCAATGTGTATCTCATTGTAGAGCTACTGTTTTATCACTTGCCGTGTTTATCTCCGGATTTACGGACGCCCCCTCTTTCTCTCCTTGGCTGTCCTCTACATCAGCCTCCTCGGCCCCTTTCCCACCCTTCTCCTCCTCACCTCTCTCTGCGGTTACCTGGAGGTTGACAGATGGCCCTTGTACACTTCCAGGTGCTTTTTCATCTATGGGTGCTGGGTGTTCAAAGCCCCATCTCTTTCCATACCTTGGAAGGTCTGTGTCCGACTTATTTCTACATGGAGTTCTGTAAGCGGAGGTTAGCATGTACAAGTATGTGACCCTAAACAGCAGCCATCAGCAGGAGAGAGCCTACTTATAATGGTCTTAAAAACACCTGTATGCATCTTACATGAGACTCACTGGTTTAGCTACAGTTTTTCGTCAGGATGTATCACAGGTAAGTGGCAAATGATGGTGGTCTCCCCAGGGCTCTGTGTAGTTTTCTCCACCCAAAGACTTCATATTGTTCAGTACATTGAGTTGGGCTCAAATGAACAAATAATTTTACATCTGATTCAAAATCAGAGGTGCATGGAGGCAAAATGACCACTATTTCAGCTTACTAAAAACCTGCCAAAAATACCACTAGCATACATCTGAATATCTAGCATCACTATGCAGTCAACATGCATATTTTTTCTCCATTATCTGTTAATCTATATGGAAAGTATTTATAAACATAACAAAACATTTGATTTATTTGATTGGTGTTTTACGCCTTACTCAAGAATATTTCACTTATATGACGGCAGACAGCATGATGGTGGGAGGAAACCGAGCAGAGCCAGGGGAACTCAACGACCATCCACAGGTTGCTGGAAGACCTTCGCACGTATGACCAGAGAGAAAGCCAGCATGAATTTGAACTCAAAGCGACTGCACCGATGACGTGCTAACCCCATCGGCACCCCCTAAAACATCTGACATATTATGCTATTAGTATACATGTAGATATATGTAACATATCTTTTACCTTGATTTTAAATGCCTAGTGAGGGCCCCACTTTCAGAAAAGCTACGACCACAAAGGTTACATGAGTAGGGCTTTTCTCCTGTAAAGAAAAAAAAAAACTGGACAAAACATGAACATCCTCCTGTAACTAATGACTCTTAGCTATAGTATGAATAGTATCATTTATGGCCGCGCATTTGTTTGCCATTGTTTGTACATTTACTTTTCCCTTACTCTTTCCTTAATGAAAGTTCTGTCATAAACAGTTTCCCTTAAATGTACATGTATAATCATTTTTCTTGACGAGCATATTTCAAAATTCTGAGGTTTGCATACACTGGATATAGTCATCACAAGTTGGGTGCAACATAACACTGTCCGAAACTGAACACTGATGCAACAGGCAGCAAGAAGGAACAGCCAGGAATATCACAGAAAATGGCCCAAAGATGTCCCCATCAGCTATATGTAGATGTACAGCTGTAACAGTGCTGCATCAAACAATGGCAGACAAAGATTCCCAAGGCTGAAAAGCTCACATTAGGCATGAAATCATCTAAAGCTATGATTGCAAGATCAGTAATAATATTTAAACATATTTACATAAACATAAACATATTTAAACAAATAATTGTTAAAGCTTGAGAGCGGGGAACATCTGTTCCCTAGTATGACCCCTGGGGGAGTACAGGACCAGCTCAGTTCTCTGTAGCATGGATCACTCACCTGTATGACGCCTGAGATGTCGGGTAAGTGAACCCTTGGTCTTGAATGAGTACGAACATCCATCAACTGTGCAGGGAAACAGTCTCTCATTGGTGTGAATCAGCATATGGGTCTTCAGCACACTAGCCTAGGGAAAATAATAGCCAGAATCACACAACAACACCAGGAAGATTCAAAGTGACATAGATGACAAAAGTAATACTGACACAGGGGGTGGCAATATGTTTGATTCAAAGTGATATAACAGATGACAAAAGTCAGGCTGACACAGGGGGAGAAAACAGTAAAATCACACAACAATAATATGGGTGTTAAGCATGCTATCCTTGGGAAGACAATAACAAGATTCACACAACAATAATATAGGTCTTCGGCATGCTAGCCTGGGGAAGACAATAGCAATATTCACACAACAATAATATGGGTCTTCAGCATGCTATCCTAGGGAAGTCAATATCAAGATTCACACAACAATAATATGGGTCTTCAGCACTCTATCCTAGGGAAGACAATAGCAATATTCACACAACAATAACATGGGTCTTCAGCATGCTATCCTAGGGAAGACAATAGCAATATTCACACAACAATAATATGGGTCTTCAGCATGCTAGCCTGGGGAAGACAATACCAATATTCGCACAACAATAACATGGGTCTTCAGCATGCTATCCTAGGGAAGACAATAACAAGATTCACACAACAATAATATAGGTCTTCGGCATGCTATCCTAGGGAAGACAATAACAAGATTCACACAACAATAATATAGGTCTTCGGCATGCTAGCCTGGGGAAGTCAAGAGCAATATTCACACAACAATAACATGGGTCTTCGGCATGCTAGGCTGGGGAAGACAATAGCAATATTCACACAACAATAATATGGGTCTTCAGCATGCTAGCCTGGGGAAGACAATAGCAATATTCACACAACAATAATATGGGTCTTCAGCATGCTATCCTAGGGAAGACAAAAGCAAGATCCACACAACAATAACATAGATCTTCAGCACGCTATCCTAGGGAAGACAATAACAAGATTCACACAACAATAATATGGGTCTTCAGCATGCTATCCTAGGGAAGACAATAGCAATATTCACACACCAATAATATGGGTCTTCGGCATGCTAGCCTAGGGAAGTCAATATCAAGATTCACACAACAATAATATAGGTCTTCAGCACTCTATCCTAGGGAAGACAATAGCAATATTCACATAACAATAATATGGGTCTTCAGCATGCTTTCCTTGGAAAGACAATAGCAAGATTCACACACCAATAATATGGGTCTTCGGCATGCTAGCCTAGGGAAGACAAAAGCAAGATTCACACAACAATAATATGGGTCTTCAGCATGCTAGCCTAGGGAAGTCAAAAGCAAGATTCACACAATAACAGTAGGAATATTCAAAGTGACACGACAGATGAAAAAGCAGGATTGACGCTGGGGTACAATACGGAGATTCAAAGCGACATTAGAGCTTAGAATGTGACTCAACTCAACCGATCAGAACTGGCCCCAGCTGCTGATGGCCATACGACTTTAAGATTAAAAGGCTGGCTACCAGTCAAGTAAAGCTTCAGCCAAGTCCAGACAATATTTCACATACAAGAGTGCGTAGAACCCGATGCAACAATTGGATTATGTAGAGTTTGTTCTTAAGCACTTGTGTATGTCAAGCTTTACAGATTACATTTCATCTGACAGCAAGTGACTACCTCTTTGAACTTGTTGCCACAGATTTCACAGATGTGAGGTTTATCCCCCAGGCCTGTTGTCCTCCTAGTCCGGGGCTTCTTCTGGACAGGCTGATCATCTTCCTCTCTGTCCTCCTCCGCTGCACCCTCATGCTCCTCGTCTGTCCCTGAGGTGTGAGCAGACTCCTTGAAAGGGTCAGAGTCTTGTCGTAACTTGTGGTCATACTCCAGGTGCCGTTTCAAAGCTGCTACCCTACAAAGTACAAACACTGTACAGAACATGTCATTCACTGTTTGCGACTTAATTCAGCACTACAAACACAGCACTACAAACTATTCAATGTTCAGGTTTAAAAACATGCAGCGACTCACAGCACTATAATTTTAATGTCATCAATGAGAACTTGACAACAGCAAAAAATATCTCATTACTTATTAATTTATACATTTCAAGCCATCTTCATTATTTCCCTTACATGATGGCAGTCAGGTTAATGTCCAGAAGAAACCAGGCAGAGTGGGAGGAAAACCACTGCTCCAGTTGTTGTCTTTTAATATGATAAACCTTAACCTTCTGACTTAAAGCTGCAGCCGAATCACCTGAGCTATACAAATACATGTACCCGCACCCAAAATTTTTCATGCCAGTGATGAGATTTTACTTTCTTTCATCCTCCATATTTAAAAGCTATAGTATTAAAAACCACTTGTCTACACACACATATCTTTACATAGCTCTAAGATTCAAGATCACTTTTATTCAAGCCAACATCGCTGATTGGGAAGAATATCTAATCATCAACTATCAACTAAATTTTTCACATCTGCATTACCTGTTGAATTCTTTGGTACAAACAGAACAGCTATAGGTGAACTTCTGAGTAATCAAGCTTTCATCCACAGCCTTTTGTTGGCTGGATACTGCCAAATCAAATATCATAAAATACAGTTTACTTCAAGATGAGAATAATATTTAACAACTGCTTTAAAGAATAAAACAAGAGGGTACTGTTATCAAAGGAAAAAACATGTAGAGGAATGGTTGTATAATGAAAGTCATGAATGATGGCAATGGATAGACCTAATGTAATGATACATTTAAATTATAATTTTATGATACATTTATGCATGGATTAAGTGTTGTGCTAGAAGAGAGCTGCTAATGTTATATATATATATATAATAAAAAGACCTTGAAGACTTAAAAGTTACCTGCATAATTTAATTGGCTTAAACTATCAGTTATTTCTGCATGTCACAAATACCTCTCTTCTGGACCGGTTTCTTCTCCTGGCTTGTCTGTGTGGCAGCTGCATCTTGATTGGTTTTGATGTTTTTCTTCGGAACAACATTGGGTACAAACATGCGCCGGTCTTTTGCAGAGCGACTGTATGTCACTTGACAGCTGTCATGTGAAACCTTATGCTCCAAATAGTCTTTGATATTAGAGAAGACCAACTTACACTTCCCACAATAGTGAACATCATCATATGTTGTCCCTTCCTCTGGAAGAGACATAATGGAAATAATCCAATTATTATTACAGAACTAATCTATGATAACTATCATCCTGCTATTCACTGCTGTCCTCATGTGTGATTTACAAGGAAGCTCTGAAAGGACAGAAGACCTGTTGGCCTAGTGAAAAGCCTGTCCATTTTTCTTACTGAGTGACCCATTGAGCATGGAGCAAGATATACATGTAGTTCCAACAGCTCCTATGGAGAGAAATTTCCACAAATGTGATTTACCTGTAACTTAATCACTGAGTGATTGACTGACTGATGCTGAACGGCACACTTAATTTTTCACTGATATGATTGCAGCCAGATTCATCACATCATGGGGGAAGGTATTGGGGAGGGGGCGTGAAAGGTACTTGCCTCCAATCACAGACAAGGCTTGCTCACTCAGTCACCTAAAGACGCACATGACATAATCGTAGTATTGTCAATCTTAGACGTTTCTCAGAATTGACAGAACAAGCAACAAAATGTCAACCACAGCATGGTATTACAGCTTTAGTTGCTTAACAGAAAGTAAATTTTCATGCAAGTTAGTAAGGTTGCCGTAGTACACTTGTTTATCTGCAAGTCTCAGAAAAGGTAACTACCATGTTTGATGCTAGTGACTTCATAAGACCAGTAATGAATCATTTATGGAAATAGAAGGAGTATATATATATATGTGTGTGTGTGTGAAAGGCTCCTTCAGACAGTCTCTTGTCCGATAAGTCCTTTCTAAACAATGGCTGCTGTCACAAAGTGGTGTCAACTGGCTCTTACCTCTCAGCTCGCCTAAATATGCAACATCCCAGGTATCTTCCATTAGGTAATGGCACACCAGCCCCGTATTCACGACACGGCAGACCATTTTTATACAAGGCGGCCATTAGGCTCGTCTTTTCAGATTTGACGCGCATGAGCCATCTAGGAACAATAACTTTTTCAAGACTCATAAATGTGATCAAGGCAAAATGGCTGCTGCTTAAGCGATAACTGTGAGGTTAATTTGGGTCTCATGTGTCGATCCTTACCAAGTGGAATATCTGTGAGATCGAGCTGATAGGTAAGAGACAAAGTTTACACCACTTTTGGACTGCAGCCATTGGTTTAGAAAGGGCTTATCAGAGATAGCGTGAATCGGTGTATGGTTCCCCCTGGGGTTACGATAGTCCGCCAGCCCAATATGAAGAGTGAAGTTGAAGTAGGCACTTCAATATTACTTTTCACCAACTAATCACCTCTTAATTTGTACTAAAGTTCGAACAGCGGACATATTTGTTGGTGAGAACGTGCTCGAAATTTTGGTACTTGACTTTGTTTGGTACTAATATGATTCATTCATTTTGCTTCAAACCTGACGCAGTGAGTAGGACGATCACATCAATTTGGAAAAAGAGACCATATTTAGTTGTTGACATTTTTGTCCCCAGTAATCTAAGCCACGCAATCGAAGTGCAATCAACTTATTGAGACAGCTATGGACGCTGTTACTCAAGCCCGTATACGTAATGCACAGATTTGCTCTAATGAGAAGTTCACATGGGACATTTTCATTCCATCGTCTGCTAAATTTACCT
Organism: Liolophura sinensis; assembly: GCF_032854445.1. Classification (NCBI taxonomy): domain Eukaryota; kingdom Metazoa; phylum Mollusca; class Polyplacophora; order Chitonida; family Chitonidae; genus Liolophura; species Liolophura sinensis. The sequence goes on from NC_088295.1 coordinate 4,925,941, forward strand.
TCCCCGGCGACGACAATGTGAACCCGAACCGCTGATGGTTTGTCGCTCTCGGAAGACATGGCGATTTGCGACAATCGACAAAAGGGGTAGGAAAGCCTTTGCGCCGGCGCAACATTTTGATAAAATCGCACTGCGCATGCGTCAGGATAGCAGAACCCGGATGATGCTGGACAAGGGTGCAAAAATGGCAACCGAAGTGGTGCATGCCCCGAACAAAACCTGGGAATTAAGTCCCTACGAGCTGCACAGGACTCCACAGGAAGCCATCACCGACAGCACAGTTATTGCTGTATCCCCAAGAAGCTTGCATAGCGAGCTAATGTGCCCAATATGTCTAGATATGTTGAAGAACACAATGACTACAAAAGAATGTTTACATCGTTTTTGCCAGGATTGTATTATCACTGCTCTTCGCAGCGGCAACAAGGAATGTCCAACGTGCCGAAAAAAACTTGTTTCTAAAAGGTCATTAAGACCAGATCCCAATTTTGATGCGCTGATCAGCAAGGTTTATCCCAGTAGGGACGAGTATGATGCTCTCCAAGAACGAGTGCTTGCCAAACTTAACAAAAGTCACAGTAATGCAGCTCTGTCAAACAGCATCCAAGAGGGAATTAGACTTCAGTCCATAAACCGACCACAGCGCGTGCGGAAACATGCCTCTATGGATGGTGATACGCCACGGCCCGATAATCTGGATTTACTTGATGGGGAAACATCAAATGAGACCACTCCAAGAAAGAGACAGAAAACCTATTCCGACGATTCCAGTGGGGAGAACTCAGTTGGTGAAGGTGTGTCAGAGCCTCCATTAGAACCCCCTGAGATTCCTGTCAGAGACATTGAACTGGTGTTCAAACCCCACCCACAGGAAGCAGATGGAGATGGCACATTACAAACACGATATATCAAAACTACAGCAAATGCATCAGGTGTGTTGGCTGTCTGTTTCAGGTCATGTAAATTTGTGAGGTGGTAGTACAGTTTTGATGAAATATTTATTTATTTGATAGCTGTTTTACATGATACTCAAGAATATTTCACTTACACGTCGGTGGCAAGCATTATTGTGGGAGGAAATGGGGCAGAGCAGGTTGGTGGGGGAACCCACGACCATCTGTAGGTTGCCAACAGACCTTCCTACATACGGCTAGAGAAGAAGTCCACATGAGCTGGACTTGCACACACAGCGACAGTATCAGTGAGAGGCTCCTGGGTCATCGCGCTGTGCTGGCCTGCTAACCCCCTTGGCCTGACAAAATATGAGGCTATGGAATTTAACCTGTTTGGCCAAAATTCTGCACATCTCTGTTCTCAGCTCTGTGCTTTTACTATTAACCACAGAGAGTCAAACACTACTGGCTTAAATCAGAGTACTTCTTCACTGGAAGTTTATAGTGTTTTCGCCCCGCCTCAAGGCATATCAAATGCAACATATAAATCTTATACCCATACCGTCTCTGCTCAGCCAGAAGCACATCGTCTCTGTCAGAAGCATATTGTCATGACTGCCTGCAGTAAAATGCCATTGGTGATTGTCATCTTTTGTGATGTCACTGAAATGATATATTATTGATAAGGTGGTAAGTATGTGTCGTCCTCGTATGTCTGAAACTCATTTGTGGTTTAGGTCAACATGGCTATGGATTAGAACTTGAAAATGGTACTCAGCGCTGTTTGGCACTGCATTTTGGGCATTTGAACCACTCCTCACAGGCTCATCATGTTTTGTTGGGTTTGGTGTCATGTTGTGTGTAGTTCGGGTGTCGGTGAGTGAAGCAAGGCAAGAATTATGTTAGAATGGAAACTGAACTCTTGCCACAAGGAGACATGATTATAATAAGACCAACAGAATGGTCAAGTGCACTTATTATTGGTATCTGGTAACACTTTCTAATACATCAAAATTCAGTAGTTAGTATTGTTGGGCTGAGGTAGTTTTGTTGGGCTCACTTAGCTGTCCGGACTCAATACATAGCACCAGGTGGTGCCCAAAAATTCAATGTCTAAAACAAGTCCACCATGATTTAGTTCCTTACATTGGGTTCTTTTTACCATGTACACTAACGAAGCAAGGCAATGTAATTTCCTCTAGGATCTGTCCTGTTTTTATTTCTCACTTTATACTTGCGTGTCTGTGTCATCATCATAAAAGTGAAATACATCTACATGTAAGTTTATGTGTCAGAGAAAGGAAACATGGTATCCATTCAAAGGGAGGTAATTCAGTGTGTTTTCTGGCAAAGTCTTTACTGCCCAGCAGACTGGAGTTAGTGCTAAACGACCAAAGAGTCTCAAATTTAATACTATTTAATGTATGAGTATTGTATGGGAAGTGTCTTTCCAGTGTCTGACTTTTCAAAAACATTATTTACCATACCAGAGTTGATGTATGTTTATAAGGATGTACATTGTTAGAACACACTCTGAAGGGAATACATGCACTTAAGGGTATATATGGAATATGGTATTAGTAATCCAGAGTTAGAGAAAGGTAGGAGAGCCTAACTTGTGCTGATGTGCAAGAAGTCCCCTCATTATTGAGGGGATTATTAAGTCCCCTCATCCCCCTCATTACTGGGCGATTTGGTAGATCATTTGCCTTGATTCTGGAGACCCATTATCAAACCTGCAACTGGTTTTCCATTTAAAAATGATATTTGTTGCAAAGATGCAGCCACATTAGTATCTGAGGAGTTCTGGAGAGATAGAAATATAAAGTGAATCAAAATAATCTGGATTGTTTTCTTGTATTGTTACCAGCTTGAAGGATATTCATGCTTTGTAGTCTTGGAGGAACATAAGGGAAACAAAAGTTTTCTGTTGCTTCTTCTTTTGTGTGATACGATGACATCAACTTTCCCAATACTGAATGATGTCTGGTAACAAATGAAGAAATCATAGGGTTTTTGATGTTATTTGATCAGAATTACAGGTACGTCCATATCATATAACATGCATCTGCCTTGCACAAGGTCAAATCTTGAATATTAAGCTCCATGTAAACTAATCGAATGTTTCTTCACTGGAGACCTTGTTTCCAGTGAAGAGACTGAAGTGCATGTACTAAGTTGATTATATGATTGTATGTTGCTGTTCACAGAGTAAGATTTGTTGCATATGGGCTTGTGTAAATCACTGTGGTCAAAAGCTGCAAAACTCTTGCACATGAAGTATAACACCACTCAGACCTTCCTGTGGTTTCCTATCTTGAATGCTTCTGAAGTTTAGTTCCTCTAGTGATTTGATTTATAAGCTTTGATGTGAGGTTATGGAACTCGTCTTTATTCGTCATTATCTGTATGTAATGTAGTACTAATCACCGGTGAAGTGAACTACTCTATTGGACATTAGTTGATCTGTACATGTATACCACACATTTACTAAATCTTTTTCTTTGCGTATTTTTTTTTTTTTTTTTTTTTTTTCGCAGTTGAACATTTGTCCAAATACCTGGCAATTCGCTTGAAACTGGATGCTCATAAAACGGAAAACGGTATGTATTCATTAGTTTATATCCTCCACTTGATTCTCTTTGTCTTGTGTTGTGTTGAAGTTACCAGACACAGACCTTTCAAGGTGCACGGGAAAACTTGAAAGTGAAAGGGAAAGAATTTTGAGAGTAACATTCCCTAGTAGTGTTTTCTTACACTGTAACAAAAGTTGTGCTGTTGCTGACAATTTTTTTAATATTCTATTCTGAAGTGAAATCTACTCTTTATTGGCAAAATTGAGGTCTGTAACAAGGAAATTACATAGTTTTGGTTAGCAATCTCTCTCCCTAGCTGTTCGTATTGAAAAATGAAGAGATTTGTAGGCTTTGAAAAGGGCTTGAATAATCAGTTAATCACGCTGAGATCCTTGAATTTTGGCTTGGAGTAGTGTATGATCCACGACTTCTTGAACTTGTTTTTTACCCATGGGATGGGTGTGGTCACAAATGAAACTTGCAGAAGTGTTAATGTAAAGAATGTAATTATGTTCTGATTATGTAGCCAGCTTTGTGTATAAGTTATTAAAATGTCAGTAATGAAAAGTCCAGTGCCCAGTTGTTTTAAAGTGTATTACAGTTGTCGCAGTTGAACCTGATATTAATTTTAGTCTAGACTAAAGTGCCATTGGTTTTTGTAATAGGCCAAGATGGAATTGTATTAAGATTTAAGCTTGGCATAACTTTTAATACACTTGTGAACTACCAACCCCAGAATAATTAAAATTAGCATTGATCACACAGAATGAATGATAAGAAGGCATATGCTCAGTTTAGTTCTGTGATAAATCCTTATAGGGGAAGTTACTCTTTATCAAATGAATCTTTTACTCCAGTTAACCAGCAAGGTTATGGTGATTCTAGCAGCAGGCTTTGTGTTAACACACTAGGAGAACTGGACTTGGCGTGAGATAGGAACTTTACATGTACTTGGTCAGTGTTACACATATTCTGATGTCCCGTTACAGGAGGAAGTCCTGCCGACGAGAAGAAATATGCCATCTATATAGCCACGGCACCTGGCTCCTACGCTATGCTGAATGGACTGATGACTCTAGAGCAAGTGAATGAGAAATTTTGGCGGATCAATCGGCCCCTGGAGATGTACTATTTACAAATGAAGAAGGAGAATGGGGTGGCAGTCACCAGCAGCCGAAAAGACTCTGAGAAAAATTGATTGTTTTTGCTAACAGGCAACATGTACCCTGTTTCAGACCATGTTATCCCTTATGTTTTTGGCCTATAACATCACGATTGGTTACAAACAGGAGATGATCTACATGTGATCATTTGGGTTGATGTGAGCAAATAAAGAGGAAGTGCTGATTATTTGAAAATAGTGTAAATTAGAGCCCTGCTCCGCAAGATCAGTATTATCCTATTGCCATGGCCAAATCATCTCTACTTCCAGATGTAATCTTTTTACTGACAGTAAAATTCAAAAAGGTACAAGACATTATCATAGATTACTTGTCTGTAACCTTTTTGTGGGAGTGGTGGTTGCAAACCGAAGATTTACAAAGCAGTCTCCAGTTTAATGTGTATAGTCATCTATAGTTGATGTCCTTTCAAAAAGAGTAAGAGGTACTTTCATCCACTTGTATTTTATTTGGAGAGTTTATACTTGAAACACCTTTACACTATTCATGCCTGATATTATTATATGTTCGATATAAATTCATTCCTAGAGGGGCGTGTCAGTTTTAGATAAGGGTTATTGAGGTACATGTATGATGCTGATTAGATGGGAACTGTTTACCCCGAAACTGTGGCATTTTGTAACAGTTTAACGGACAGTGTCCAGGATATTGCATTTGTGGCCAATGACCGTTACCACACTAATATGGTCATGGGTTATAAAACTCTGACACCTTTATGACAGCATGATCTCAGAACCAGTTTCAGAGGAATGCTCTTTACCTGTTGTGTGAATATAGTCTGTGTTGTCTTTGTTGTCATTATATCCAAACTGTGGACAGTGGAAAATTACAGGTGCCAGGTGTGTAACTTTTATAGTTGTGATGTGAGCTATATACTGGATTGTTGTATACTGGATAAAGATATTCAAGACGGTGTGCACAGTCCTTGGAACTCCTTGAAAGTGCTTGAAAAATACAATTTCATTTTCAAGTACTTGAAAGTCCTTCAAAAAGACGAATACTCTTGGAAACTCCTTGAAAATCCTAGTTTGTCCCGAACTTAAATATCGTCTGCTGACCGCCCAGTCTGTCTATCAGGAGCTCGCTGATAATTCTCCCATAATCAGGGCTTCCGCACAATTTTTTGAAATGGCAGTAAAATTTGAAAAAATGTGAATGTTTTTGGCAACAAATTTATTTACATAAGAAAAAATATAAACATCATACAAAATCTACCATGAGAGTTTTCTGGGGTTTTTAGCAGATTTTCACAATTTTTCTTATGAAAATAATCCACTTTCATTTCCAACAGCCTCATCTCGGCGAAAAAACAACACAGTTTTATGGCAATTACTTGACAGAAATCTACAAAGAGAGGTTCAGCATTGTTGCAAGTTGACTTACATTAAATAACGCTTGAAATCATTTTTGTTGGATAACGAATGAGAATTTTGGGGGATGCCTTTCATTGCCAATTGTCAAAAAAAAAAAAAAAAAATTATCGGTATCATGGGAAATAAATCAAGGTAGTTACACCTGTAAATGAAGTTATCTCCCATGAAAAATTTAAACTTTTCCACATAATAAATTATTTTTTTTTTTGGATCCGAAGTAAATCAAATGTTTCAGAGTATGTGCCATTACATAAATGTGTATGCCTTCTGTGTTAGTCCAATGTACTGATCATAATGTTACATTTAAATGAACTGAATTTACAAATTAATTTTTTAACAAATTTTTCTGATAGAGGAATTTACATTTTACTAGGATCCTAGAGATAGCTTGAAAAAAGGATTGATTTTTTTTTTTCAGAAACATGCTGCCAAGCATTGGTCCATTATTTTGAGGGCAGTTGTTCTAAATGTAACGATAAACTCCAGATATAGCTGGACGCGACCACCTAATTCTAGCAGCTACACCAAGGCAGATAAAAATGAATTACAGAAGTAGACCTACAAGAGTCATGGCCCAAAGGAAATTTGGCTAAAGAAAAAACGTATTTACTACAAAATCCGATGAATGGCTAAAAAAAAAGTACTGACCCAGAGGAAGCCCTGCATAATGATGTATGAGGTTCATTTTTTTGACTGAGCCAAGGCCGGGTCAAAGAATGTGTCGCATTACAGAGGTGAAGGTCAGATATTTTTTGCAAAAGCAAGTGTATTATTCAATATACATGCATGCAAATTAAAGCATCTATAATTCAGACTTAAAATATAGTCTACAATTTGCATCATGGTATGTTTAAACTAGACTTGAAAATGACAAAAAAACTCCAGGAGAACTCCTTGAATTTCATTTTCATATACCTGTAGGAACCCTGCAAGATCTTACTGGTGGTTAGTCATGATGGGTGATGTTGCTTCTGTGATTTTCATTTTGTCATTCAAGATATTCACGTAGGTCATGTTTTCAGATAACAGGTCATCCAGTTGTCAGATTATGTGATCCGTTTGGCATGTACTCACTTGATCAGTTGGCATGTTCTCAGTTGATCTGTCTGACATCTTCTCAGTGGTCGTGTCAGATGATCAGTTTGACATGTTCTCAGTTAATCATTTGGCATGTTTTTATTTGATCAGTTGACATGTTCTCAGTTTATCAGTTGGCGTGTCAGATGATCATTTTGGCATGTTTTCAGTTGATCATTTGGCATTCTAAGTTCTAAGTTGATCAGTTGACATGTTCATTTTATCAGTGGGTATATCAGAGGATCAGTTTGACATGTTCTCAGTTGATCAATTGACATGTTCAGTTTATCAGTTGGTATGTTTGATGATCAGTTTGACATGTTCTCAGTTGACAAGTTCTTAGTTGATCAGTTGACATGTTCTCAGTTGATCAGTTGACATTCTCAGTTGATCATTTGACATATTCAGTTTAGCAGTAGGTATGTCAGATGATCAGTTTGACCTGTTCTCAGTTGATCCGTTGGCACGTTCAATTTTTCAGTTGGTTTGTCAGATGATCAGTTGACATGTCCTCTGTTGATAAGTTGACATGTCCTCTGTTAATTTTGGCATGTTCTCCATCAATCAGTTGACCAGGTGACATGTTTAGTTGACATGTCAGATGATCAGTTTGACATGGTCTCAGTCATTCAAGTGCCATGTCAGATGATCAGTTTAATGTGTTCTCAGTTGATCTGTTTGACGTGTTCTCAATTTATAAGTTGACATGTTCTCAGATGATCAAATTAACATGTTCTCCGTTGATCATTACCAGTTGGCATGTTGGTCCATGATATCACCAAATCATTAGTTTGGCTTGTATGATGTTCTCTTGACCAGCTGACTATTGTCTGAGGACGATGACTTGTATTACAACTTAATACTTCAGAACAAAATTTCAAGAAAGTGCGTGTATTTGATTGCTCACTTATGTGGGTGTCCGTTATTTTTTTTTACAACACTACATTAAAGTCAAATTGTATTTGAAACATTTTGCTACTGATGATCTAATATACTGAGTACACCAGCTGGCTTGTTGAACTCCTGGTGATTGCCAGCCACAAAATCCCAGTTTTGGTTCTGATGTAATACTTGTGTTAATGTGCATCAGTATGCAAAATGCTGTTGGAATGCCATTGGTCAGCTGCAGTTGTATCACTAGTATTCATGATTTTTGACATGTTAAAAAGCAGCATCTGATTGGCAAAGGCAGTAACTGTCAGATAGGCCGGAGTATTGCCAGGTTAGACCTGTGCTTTACACGCATTTGAAATATGGGCTGACATAAATTAGACTGAACATTGCAGAGCAATTTTGGCGGAATGTGTGTGCATTGTGGCTGGTCTCTGGGGATAATGTTGTGAAATGTCAGTGGACACCTGTGATGTCATTGGTTGAAATCTTTTGCTTTTTGGCCAATATCCGTATTCTCTAATCAGATTTTCTCTATTTGCCAAGAATAGCTCAAATTATTGACTTTCAATAAATACCATACTTGTACAATAGAGTCCTAAGATGATTCTAAAGTTTGAAGGGTTACATGCTCAGACGAGGCTGTTATTTTATGAAAGGTAATTTATTTGGGCTATTCAAAAATAGCAAAAATCCAACAGAATTTACACCGATTGATTTTTTACCAAAAATCTCCTGTATAGCATCTTCAAATAGTTTTTTTTTTAATTTTCTTTGAGTAACACTACTTGTTTGGTAGCCTACATGCATATGAATTGGACTACGTTTGTATACTGTGTGCATGGTCTGTATTATAATGTGTATATATGGAGCAAAAGTTGCATATGATAAGTGGAATAGTTGTACCAAAACTACTACCCTGTTCCCTCAACATTGTCTCATTTATTACAGAATGCAACATTAGATTTATTTTCTGCTGCACACTGATTCATAGTTTAGAACACATTCTCATACCCATCTTCATCATTTGACAAATGTTAACATATTTGCAAACCTAAAAATTGATCATTGTATGAAAAGATTAGGCCATTTGGATATATTATTTCCGTACTTGTTGGTTGAGCATTATTAACCTGAATACAAACAGAAAACGGTCTGGATTCTGTCTAAACACTTTACCTGGCCAGTACCATGTCCGACAAGGAAGGACTTGTGCTAGCTGTCCTAGTGTGTGCATAAGTCTTTGTTTCAACATAAACAGTGAATTAATTTAATAGTGCTTTAGTAAACTGGTATTGTTCACATGAAAAAATCCATGAGTCTCGATCTTGTCTTTTCTTTATTTTTCCACTCTGAGGATTATCTGAATATGTACCAAGTCTTGCAACATCCTGAAGTGCCAGTGGTTCAGTGGAATAATAGGTAAAATGGTGCAGGTTCAATGTTTAGATAACAATTAAGGAAAGAAAAGTCCAGTGTTTGCCTGTTATAGCTTTAACAGCATTCACAAGCTACATCACTGGAATACTGACTGTAAAGTGTTGGACAGTCGAGAGCTGATAAAGCATTACCTTCAGATGAAATTTTACTGGAGCATGTATTGTTAGATGTCTAACTACATACACAGTACCAAAAAATATTTCATTTATTCTCTAAGCAAATTAATATTGTCATCAACCTTTATATGCTTTGCAACCCACTTCCAGACAAGGTTTTGAACTAATTACGGTGTAAATTGTTTTCTCATTCGGGGAAAGGCCAGAGTGGAGTACCAGCAGTGTAAACGGATTGTTATTTTACATTATAGTCACCTCAATGCTAGTACAGTAATAGGGTTGGTGTTTTACATTATGGTCACCTCAACACTAGTGTGAGTAATGGGTTGGTGTTTTACATTATAGTCACCTCAACACTAGTGTGAGTAATGGGCTGGTGTTTCACAGTGACCTCAACGCTAGTACAGTAATAGGGTTGGTGTTTTACATTATGGTTACCTGAACACTAGTGTGAGTAATGGGTTGGTGTTTCACATTATTGTCACCTCAACACTAGTGTGAGTAATGGGCTGGTGTTTCACATTATAGTCACCTCAACACTAGTGTGAGTAATGGGCTGGTGTTTCACAGTGACCTCAACGCTAGTACAGTAATAGGGTTGGTGTTTTACATTATGGTCACCTCAACACTAGTGTGAGTAATGGGTTGGTGTTTTACATTATAGTCACCTCAACACTGGTGTGAGTAATGGGTTGGTGTTTCACAATATAGTCACCTCAACACTAGTGTGAGTAATGGGCTGGTGTTTTACATTATGGTCACCTCAACACTAGTGTGAGTAATGGGCTGGTGTTTCACAGTGACCTCAACGCTAGTACAGTAATAGGGTTGGTGTTTTACATTATGGTTACCTGAACACTAGTGTGAGTAATGGGTTGGTGTTTCACATTATAGTCACCTCAACACTAGTGTGAGTAATGGGGTTGGTGTTTTACATTATAGTCACCTCAACACGTGAGTAATGGAGTTGGTGTTGTACATTATACAGTCACATGAACACCAGTATGAGTAATGGGGTTGGTGTTCCACATTATGTTCACCTCAACACTAGTGGAGTAATGGGTCGGTCTTTCACATTAGTCACCTCAACACTAGTGTGAGTAATGGGGTTGGTGTTTTACATTATAGTCACCTCAACACGTGAGTAATGGAGTTGGTGGTGTACATTATACAGTCACATGAACACTAGTATGAGTAATGGGGTTGGTGTTCCACATTATGTTCACCTCAACACTAGTGTGAGTAATGGGTTTGGTGTACACTATAGTTAACTGAACACTAGTATTAGTAGTGGGATTGGTGTCTTACATTATAGTCACCTAACACTAGTGGAGTAATGGGGTTGGTGTTTTACATTATTGTCACTGAAGACCAGTGTGAATAATGGGGTTGGTGTTTTACATTATACAATTAGCTGAACACTAGTGGAGTAATCAGACTGGTGTTTTTGATTGCACTTGGATTTGTTTCATACACAGCCACACTGGCCTGTGAAAGCCAAATTCATGATGTGATCTTAATGCTTTTCCAGCACTGACAGCTTTGACCCAGTCAACAGCAGCTGTTTCAGACTCATGATAATACTGTGCAAAGCTCACAATTCATGGACATATACATGTAGCCAATATTATTCAAGGCCAGATGAATGTTGGGGCAATCCCCAGATTCTCCAAACTTATGGGTAATGTGTCCAGAGCTTACATATCTAAAACGGTTAAAACCACGAGATGAATTAGAACACCTCACCTCAGTAGCCCAAGGCTGACTCTACAGTGAGAGATAGTCGACAAATGAACGATAAATTTAGTTTAAGAGAATACATCAATCATAAAATAAGACAAGTTTATTTTTTTCTTTACATATGAGATTTCAAACATGTCAACAGTATTGAGTTGCTGTAGATACAGAATGGCATGTAATAGTTTAAAATAAGTACACAATCTATAACTAAAAGCATGACTGTTACAATGGGGATGACCTGAGCTTCCTTCTACACCATTCACCACAATCACTCTTTCCACAAGCACTCAACATGTTCCAGGAGTTTAAAAAACAAAAAAAAAAAAGTCATGGAGATGAATGAAAACCTAAACCAATCTTTCAAATTCCTAAATTACTTATGACACTAAAACACGATTTATGTAAAGACCACCATGACTGATCAAAGTCCAACATCTGACTGTTCATGTAAGTTCAGCTGATGTGAGTGGGGAGGACAATGGATGCCTGTCTTAAAACACTGTCCAGTGCACACGGAACTTGACAGTTATATACATTATGATGAGGGGTCACCAGGGCTGGTGGGCTGTGCCCAATGAAATAGTTGTCTTTCCAGTACCACCCCTACAGGCATAACCTTGGTTTGTCACAGCAGAGGGAGTCCACTTATCTGGAGCTGGAGAACAATAAAAATGATAAGGACAGCCCTAGGAACACAAGCCACCCCTCACTGGACCATGCAACTATTCATCAGTCAGCATAATCCCACCAAAATACACTTCCACTTACAAGTGTCCATCAAATCTTCAACTGCATCTAATTTGTTCTATTGTACATCCATCTGAAATACAAATTTAGAAAATGTCAGTTAATTACTGTTCAGATTGCTTAATACAGTCTATATTTTGTTGACCTTTCCAATACAACAAATTAATTCATGTTCTCTCTGCTGAATGAGGACATATATATATTATTTTTGAAGGGTAAATTTCCATAAACTATGTCAGTTTAAGTAAAAGTTTTTCCCATATACTATGTTAGTTTAAGTAACAGGTTCCACACATTCTTTTAGTGCATCTTTGTTGCAAATTAACATAATCTGAAATAAAACTCCGACAGTGGCAGTTAGGAACCTTAGCAAGGAAACCAAGGAATTCATGTGGAAATCAATTCCCACCAACATATACTCACAGAATTCTGACCCACCTTCAGGTCATCAATGTTTAAGACCTACCTTGGAATTGTATGCGTCCAGTTCCGCATCTAGCTCTTCCGCTGTCATTGGCTTCTGTTGATTTCGACGACCACCTCGGTTACCCCCTCTTCCCCTCCCTCGACCTCGCCCAGCTCCACGGCTTCTTGTGTTGCCTGATCGGGCACCTCCACCACTGCCGCCGCCATAGCTCCTAAGGAGAAGATACCACAGAACATGCTACTTAGCATACAACCTAAAATTCTAAATAAACGACCTGTTAACACTGGTAAACAGGCACTTACTCAGGTTACCAGTTATATTGTGAAAGATTACCTCGCCACTTGGCAATAGAAAATGTTTAAAAAAATACAGAACACATATTTTAAGTACGGTCAAACCTGTACTTATGGCTGCCTCAAATCAATCGCCACCTGCTCTAAGCAGTCACTGTGTGCCACGAATGATTGACTTTTCCATGTTAACTAACTTGAAATATGTGGGTACCTGTCCAATGTGGCCAGTGGCCACTACATGTGGTAACAAAGCCCAATATCAACCTGCCCTATGCGCCCTGGATTTTCTGCAGTAATCATGATCGGAAATTCAAAAATTTCAAAATGGGGGCCACAAACTGCATCAACTTTTATAGTGATTGAAAATTTGCAGTGTTGTAACATGCCACTTTGTCTTGACCGGTGAACTTTGTGGTTCACTGCTCAATGGTAGTAAAGCCTATTGTTTTAATGCCCAGCTGGTTATTGTTTGGACACCCAGCCTCAGATTAGCCTCATGTAGAGGTCATCTGAGGTGTGAAAGCCAGTGCAGGAGTGGAGTGGGCAAACCAGGATAAAAGCTGACCTCCTGTGAGCAGTTTGATAAAGTATGTGACTTTCTTGGGTATTATCTTTGCAGGCCTCTTGTGCTGTGTGTTTCCTTCTGGTTTGCCAATATATGACATTGCACTATCCTCTTAATGCTGAACGCCAAGGGAGGAAGTTACAACTGCTTTTTTAACACTGTTTCCCTGCTCCTTTCAGTGCTATGCAGCAAGAAGTACTATTTTTGAAGTCTTAATATGACGTGACCCGGGTTTGATCCCAGATCTCCCGACTTCGAGGCGGATGCTTTCTCTGATTTAGAGGTCAGTCACACAAGCTTGCTTTGATTTCAATACACCTAGGTTTGGTAAGTCACAAAGCTGGCGCTTGATTTTCTAAGCACCTCAGTTTGTTATGTCACAGGCCATACCCTTCATAGTCATAGACATTTAGGTTTACAAACTCACCCTGCAGAATAGCCCAGTCGTCCCCCTTGCTGTAACCTCGATGTGGTGTCGCTGGCCGGAGAACCCACTAATTGTATGTTCATGGGCCGACCTGAAAGGACAGGTAAAGTTCAAAATAAACAATTTTGGCCTTGTTACTGGCCTTGCGAAGTTCATGTCACAAGCATTTGACAAGCTGGAAATTAACTCCTGTCAGCGTGAAACTGACCAGGAGATGAGAAAAAAAATCTTTCCACCTTCAATTAATGAGGGATCTATAATCATGGATTTTGGTGTACACAAAAACATGAGTCTTCTGTGGCCTCAAATCTAACATAATACAGGATCTGGACAAAATCTGCTTCCCATCAAGGGTTTTGAATGGACCGTAGTAGAATGCCACACTCAAGGATTTATGTCCTCCTATACAGTGTTGGCCCAAACATTATGGGTGGAGGAAACTGGAATACTTGGAGTAAAACATTGTTCATTAGCAAGTTATACTGACAATCTTTCCCATAAATCCAGAAAACTTTGTGTACACAAAACACCCAGGGGAGGCAGAACAGTAGTGGAATCTAGAAAAATTCCTGTTTGAGAATGGTAAAAGTTAGATAGCCGTTTTGAGTGGCGAATCAATGCGCAAGGGTGTAGTGTGTCAACCAGGGCTTCCGCTGGCACTCACCACTGTCACCAATTGGGAATAAAAATTTGGATTGGCGATAAAATCTGAGAAATGGCGAAAGTTGTTGGTGACAAAATTATTTACTGGAAAATATATACTGGCTATTGAAGAGGTGGAAATGGCAACAGTGTGAAGGTTCACAGTGCACATGGCCATGTGTTATTCTTCTCTTTTCTAACAGAAATAATGAGTTGGTGAACATCGTCACAGTTTCGTATACACCACGTGCGCAGAGCTTCTGCTGGTGCTCACCATTGTTCCAAATTTAGAACAATTTTTGGGCATGGCGGTAAAATTCAACAATATGCAAATGTTTCTGGTGACAAATATATTTACCTAAGATTTATTTATTTATTTGATTGGTGTTTCACGCCGTACACAAGAATATTTCACATATATTTACCTAAGAAAGTGTACAAACGTTATACACAAATTACCTGGCAAAGTTTTCCTAGTACTTTTCAGGCATGAGAGTTGTTTTACGCGTATTTTTGCTATTTTGCTGATGAAAACAATCCAACTGCTAAACCGCTTCATTTCGGCAAAACAACCACACAGTCACAGCGATATTAATTGACAAAAATGAGAGGGTTCAGCATTGGAAGTTGACTTACATTAGATAATGCTTAAAAATCATTTTTGTTTTTTTATGAACGAGAATCATGGCATTTTTGGGGCCGCCTTTCATAGCCAAATCTTAAAAAAAATTAAATTAAAAAAAAATTATTAAGGCAGATAAATAGAGGTGGTTTTAGAAGTGCAAATGAAGTTATCTCCCTTGAAAAATTTAACCCTTCCACCCTTGAACTAAATTTACAAATTTATTTTATCACAAATATTTCTGAAAGAGGAAATTGTATTTTACTAGGACCCTACACAGATTAATTGAAAAAAGGTTTGATTTTTTTCAAAAAACAAAAACACTCTGCCATTATTTTGAGGGCAATTGTTCTAAATGTGGCATGGGATAAACTCTAGATATAGCTGGAAGAGACCAAATTGATTCTGACAGCTATACCAAGGCAGATAAAAACGAATTAGAGATGGAGACCACCAAGAGTCATAGATACTGCTCCCATTCAATCAGCTGAAAATCACAAAGATTAAGTCGGGGCCGCTAAGAAAGTATGGCTAAAGAAAAATTGTATTGGCTACAAAATTGGATGAATGGCTAAAGTGACTGGCTAAAAAAGATACTGACCCAGGGGAAGCCCTGGTCAATGGTGAGATAAACAACAGCATATGATTTATTTATGCCTATGGTATGTTACAATCCTCTGCGACAGCCCAGAATTCAACAAATTAAAATGTATAGCTCTAAATTTTTGACTTGCAACTGTCCTCGAACCCATGTAAAGTCTCAAATGTCACAACGAGTGGAATAAAATGCACAGATTTTGATGAATTGTGTGTGACTGCCAAGTGTCATAATGCTTTAACACGGTCCGATGGATTTCCTCGTCATGCAACGATGAATCTTGATCAAGCGCACTGGAAACAGCTATTCGGTTTCTTGAACTGGTCTCTTGACCCTTGCGACAGACAGGCAATGGCCTCAACAACAAAATATTCCGTATGCAGCAAGTAGTATATAATAATTACCATCAAGGGGCACATTATTGTACTGCTTCATTGCTTTGACAGCATCTGATCTCCGCTCAAATATAACTTCTGCTGTGCCTAAAGATCTCCCAGATCGATCATAATGGACAGCAGCTTTCTTCAAGGGCCCAAACTCCGCAAAAAGTTCCTGAATAAGGACACAAAAGTGCAAACACAAGGTTTTAGAAACTATCATTTCTGAAATTTTACCTTTCAGCAAAAACAATCTAGCATATACCCTAAATGAGAACCTAAATGAGAGGGAAAGTATCAATAACTCTAAAGTGGTTAACTTCATAATGTATGGGACTTAAAAGCAACGCAGCAACTTGAACTGTGGATTGAAACTATTTAATATCTTTACTGATAGTAAGGAACTTTGTGTTCTCCTTACCTGTATGTCGGAGTCGTTGACTCCAAAGTCCAGGTTTGAGACGAGCAGTTTGCCTGCCTGCAGGCCTCCTCCTACTCCCCCTCCTATAGACCCTCCAAGCTTCTTCAAGGGGCTGGACCCACCATCAAACATGTCGTGCTGCCACACATCAGGCATCTCTTTGGGCTGGGAACATATAAACAAAAACACCCATGTATACAATCCTGCCCAGCTCTGAGAATGGCTGAGGCTGAGTACCTTCCTAATTCACTGAGCCACATGATCTCCTTATTTAACATTATGGAATTTACCTTGTCAGTCAACAATCAGCATGTCTCCAATTCTTCTCTGTATAGGCTAATCAGGGCATACTGGCATGGGAAGCTGGTACATTAAAAGTCTGCATCGGGGAGTGGAAGCATACTTATTTCATAATCTCCAAGGAAGGCACAGTGTCACTTTGATTGGCTATGTTCTGCAGAAGTTACTGCTTGAGTAGCCTTTGATCCTTATTCAGTGGGCCAAATAAGCTCCGTTCAGCAAAATGAATGATCTCCCACTTAGTTCATAATATAAATCATAAATATTAACGCAAGCCATCATCATAGTTCAATTTTCCTGGCATAAAAGTCTAGTAATACTTCAATCAGTCCAGTATATTTGTTCAACAACTGGTCCAGCGGTCTGGTGAAAAATATTAACTTTTTCACTGTAAAACGACTTTCAGATGTATCTATCTCTGTATAATATCTAGTATTTGTTTACTTTGGAAGCAATAACTTATTTCCTGTGAGAGACTGCATTACTTCATGTTGTTGATGTGCAAAAACTTGCCGCTTTTCATAGCACGAAAGACAATTTTCATTTGACTCATACACTGTTCGAAAATTTGCATTGGCTGTAACAGACTTTCACATATTTCTGTGGAGTTTTACCAAAGGGTTGGGGTCCAGAAGGTCAAAACGAAAGACTGACATGCTTGAGCATCAGATACTAACACAACAAACATGTGACAATTCCTGATAAAGACTTAGTAAACTTTCTCAAAACCAGGTGGACAAACCATGTTCTTGTTGTTGAACGTGTTAAAGACAGTGACAATTTACAAAGTTACATGCAAAGAAGTTTCAACAGGGCTTGAAATAACCGGGCGCCAATTCGCCACTTGTGAGTACAACAGTGTTTTGGCAAATGAAAATTTTGAAAATTGGCGACTAAGCTTTATTTAGGTTGTTGTACATGTTGAGTGAATGCATTTAGTGTAGGCCTGTTCGAAAGGTTGAATCCAGCGATAGTCACCCATTTTGACAGCTATAGCATTTTTGTTGCTAATCATAAGCTTCCCCGCAATGGGGCCGGCCCGGATAGCACAGTTGGTAGAGCGTCCGCTTCGGGACCGGTAGATCCAGGATCAATCCTTGGTCGAGTCACACCTAAGACTTTAAAAGAGGAAGTTGTAACTTCCTCGCTTGGCGTTCAGCATGAAGGGGATAGTGCAACGACTGGTTGACCCGTATCAGTATAATGGCTCGGGCGGGGCGGCTTACTTGCCTTCGGTAAGTCGTCTCAGTGATGCAGCACTAAATAAAACAGCGGTGGAAATCCGTCCTGCAACAAGGAGGCACATTACACGTGCATGCACCCTAATGATTCCTTCGTCGTCATATGACTGAAAAATTGTTGAGTACGACGTTAAACCCCAAGCACTCACTCACTCACTCACTCCCCGCAATGGAAAGTGGGCACAAGTTTGAAAAACAAAGGTCTTTGCTGGATTTCATGTCGCCCAAAGCAACGAGTGACATTGAAACAACAACGCGGATCTTACACGCGGTACGTCTAGTGGTGTAACATCGACAGCGCCTCCAACTCCAACTGCAAGTGCTGTCCTATCTCTAACCTTCTCCTCGCATTCCCCACCTTGCCAGGGCCCTAAACGACCTCCAGTTACCGATGTTTCCGAGGACGGGTCCAAGAACAAAATCATGAAAAGAACTTTTCCCCAAACATGGACCGTTAATAGGGAGTGAGTGAGTGAGTGCTCAACAATTTTTCAGTCATATGACGACGAAGGAATCATTAGGGTGCATGCACGTGTAATGTGCCTCCTTGTTGCAGGACGGATTTCCACCGCTCTTTTATTTAGTGCTGCATCACTGAGACGACTTACCGAAGGCAAGTAAGCTGCCCCGCCCGAGCCATTATACTGATACGGGTCAACCAGTCGTTGCACTATTCCCTTCATGCTGAACGCCAAGCGAGGAAGTTACAACTTCCTCTTTTAAAGTCTTAGGTGTGACTCGACCAAGGATTGATCCTGGATCTACCGGTCCCGAAGCGGACGCTCTACCAACTGTGCTATCCGGGCCGGTACCGTTAATAGGCCATGGCTGAAGTTTGACCACAACACAGATCTCATGACGTGAAATATTTTGACTAAAAAAAATTCTGGTTTTGCGGCTGGAATAAACAGTTTAAAGTTAACTGCTGTGACAAAGCATGCGGCATCAGAAATGCACAGAGCCTCTGAAAATCTCTGAATTAAAAGCTTCAAACTTTTGTTGTGAATTTCTCACAAAGCACTACTGCAACAACCAGCAGTGCAAAACCCATGTTCACTACATAGCAGAAATCTACAAGGACTGTCTACGGGAATTAGCAGTCTGAGGCTAGTTTCAGACACCATATTATGAGGCAAGGCCTACTACGACAAATATGTTGTACATGTATAACTTGCAATTTGTGAATCTTGCATCTGATTTTCCCACATATTATATATCATGCCTAATAACATTTTCCTCGATTGCTGAAAATAATTCTTCGCGTATAGATGGCCCCTGAATAAATTATTTGGTCCCTAGAATTTTTATGTCTAGGGGCCAATGGCTCCAATGTGAAAAAAAAGAAAAAAAAACATTTCAAGCCCTGTTCAATCAATCTTACAATTATATGCATAATCTGTAAAACATAGATAATGTTAAACAGGCCTATACGACTCTTTGCAGGAGTAACTTTTAGTGCAAAATATTAGGATTTGAAAGCTAACCTATCAGCATGTCACATGGACTGCTAACAACCGGCATGGGAGACTTTCTTGTCGTAAAAAGTTAAAATATTTTAAGATACAGTTTTTCAAAAATTTAAGGACGCTTTTTTGACTGACAATTAAAGTATCTGCTTCTCTTGTGGCATTTTCATGCAGTGATCAATCCCATTCAGTAAAATTTGATTTTCTTCTTTGCTGACTATTTAGTGTTTGTTTTGTTTATATCTTTATGTGGAAACCTCACCATCAACATGGCAATAGCTAAACTGATTATTTAATATGTTTTTTATTTTTTGTGTCATTGATAGTGAACTCAGCGCTCTGCCAAAACAAAACACAATCGAGAATATCTTCACAAAATGTCCGCTCTCTTCAGTGAATAATTCTAATATCTGCACCACTTTCCTTCCCCCGTAGTATCTCCTGACTGACTTTTTGTGGTCGAGTACCGAGTACGAAGTACTGAATTTTATCCTTCTGTATAAAGTATAACAGCAACGTATGTAGTAAGCACCTGTGTTTGTGCAGACTTCAACAAATAAACACTGACTGTGGATAGAGTAAAGAATGTTTAAAGGGTATTCTAGTATGCAAACAAGTTGAAGTTCAAATTATTGCCAACTACATGATTTGCTGTGTTTTGAGTTTGACAGCCACCATCTCCGTGTTCTTGTACAAGTGGTTCAGACATATTCAAAATACTGTCTGAAAACAGAGAAAAAATTGTGGCTCCTGTCTTGTGACTTGGCCCTTAGGTTTTTATTTTTCCCCCCATTACAAATATTTATGGCTGACAGGACATCTGTTGTACATTAGACATAATACCAGGTTGACTACAGCGATAGAAGTAGGCTTTTTATCAACCAAAAGGTTTTACATTCAGGAAAGCATGTGTCACCTCTTAAATGTCTACCCACTGAAGAATAAAATGACAAATATAAAATATGGAGGTAGGGTGTAGCCTCGCTATAGAGCCACTTTGGGGACAGGTTCCTGAGCGCATTATAGACTATCTCGCGCTATAACGAAATGACTGTGGGATTAAGTATATAGGGCTACAGCCTATCTTACAGATTATGGTTTTGACACTGAACGAAGTGTTATCGATGTAAAATGCATTTTGTCAAATTCTTATAGTTAGTTTACTATGAACGCACAATGAACAATGTTTTGTTACCTCGGGATTCAACTAGTATTCTACAAACACAAGTTTACCTGTGCAGAGCAAAAGCATCTCTTATGATATCCTGCGAATCTAGTCTGGTATCGCGCAATCACAGGCCTGAGCTAATCTACAGAACTTGCTGCATGTTCATTTCCATGAGCTGAATTCAAGTAACACAGTTTCATCCACTTTATTTTTAAATAAAAAAAAAACAATAATGCATTTGTTATCCAATTCATCCAGGTCTACTCGTATCAAAAGTAATTCATTGAACTTGATGCCTCAGATTCAAAATGGCGAACAGCAGATGACTGTCAACCTGATCACATGAACAAAAAAAATAAAAATAATGTACACCATTTTAATGTATATCATGCTAAATCAATGTATGAAATGAAGGAAAGAGGAAAACATTAGGAAGCCATTCTCAAACGTTTCTTCTTCTTTGTTGTCACTGGTTATGTAATACCTTTCTGCCAGGTAAACACTTTCAAACCCCTTCCAAATTATAGTTTATTTCTTTCAAAAAACATTGCTAGCATCCTTCAGAATAGAATTATCATGTAATATTCTGCAACAGTAATGTCACTCTGATCTGATTTTTTCACGATTTAATCTGAAACCACTCCTAGGTTATAACATACATGACCGATTACTGTAAAGAAAATAATTTTCTATACCCTCAGCCACTTAAAAACTCAGAAAGTTACTTGCTTCAAATAGGGCTGTTTTTTTTTTTTTAGTTAGATTCAGCCTAGATGTACTCGCGTTCTGTAAGAAGCATACATGACCGATCACTAAGGAAAAAAATTTTCTATACACTCAGCCACTTAAAAACTCAGAAAGTTACTTGCTTCAAAAAAAGCTGTTTTTTTTTCGTTAGATCCAGCCTAGATTTACTCACAGCACATTTCCACGAGGCTATGTCCGAGAGCCTCACTTTCGTATTATTGACTTCCAACTTTGACAGGAAGTTTAACCCAAATTTATGGTTACAGAATGTGAATCTAAAGTGAAATGAACTGTTTGTTATATGGTAAGTGCACTATTTTACATATGCAGACTATTGGCTGTTTAATTTTGACCAGGTTTATGTTACAGATGTACATCATAATGTTAATTCATTAGCCACTGAATCACTTGAGACTGTAAAACCATGGGCTGTTGTAAAGACTAGTGTTATATTTACGTGTAACTTTCTACGTCATTACTTACATCTATTCATTCATGCTTTGCTGAATGAGGCTGGCCAAATATGGAGGAGACCCTTTTCAGATGTAGTTCACGGGACTTGCGCATTCAACCCTAACCAAGTTTATCTGTGTTAAACACATTTAAAAACCATGTTCTAGCACATCAACTAGAGTGCTGTAGTGGGATAAGCAACCGGGAAAGGACCTGACATGCTGTCTGATGGAAGTCTGAATCCAGTGTATTCCACAACAAGCTAAGTACATCCTTTCCAAAAAGTATAAATTGCGAATTATACAGTGAATGACACGTGACAAAATCTAGAAAGATAAACGTCTTGTTTACACTGTTTTCTTTGTATGTAAATTGAACATCTCCCCATTCAGTGGGGGGGAAAATGACGCCAGAATGCACGCCCAAATCAAAATGTAAATTCAACCCTTGTCCTTACAGCTCTCAAACCATGAAGTACCGATAAATGTGCCTGAGCTGTATTTCACCTTATTTAACCTGGTGTTATGAATCAAGATCAAAGGGCAGATAACTCTTGTGTGACAGACCAATGACCGAAAGCCGTCTATATCATTACACCAAAATCAGTAAAATATAACTGCTATGATGGTAAATGAAATATCTGGACGAACCCGTGAATAAGGTGTTGGTCTACCACCTCTTCTTTTCTGCACTCCGCCTCGGAAAACCCCACCGCCAGCTGCCCCACGACGGCCGCCCCGGCCTCGGGATGTGCCCGCGCGTCCTCTCAACCCACTCGTACCACCACGACGCCCTCCGCGGCCTCTTCCACCGCCTCCCCCACCCTTCTTGTTCATTTTTATGATGTCATCTAGACTTAGGTCTATCTTGTCGCCCGCAGACATATTTGAAGGGCGAATATTACCAGAAATTCAGCTGAAACGAGCGACTGCTTTCACAAAAGTTTGGTCACAACAGCACGCGATGGTTGATAAGTGCGGTTCCGGTTTGTGGTGGTTTATGGGTAAATTATTAAGTAAAAACCTTAAATTTTACTAAACGGTTGATAAGTAGTTATCAGCTATTTTTCTGTCCTTTTCAAAGCAAAATATTACAGAACAAACTAATAATGAGGATATGTAAATTCTTGGTTTTGATTGTGTTTAGCGGCCGTATTACGTAGGCGGACGTCCTAACTTCCGTGCGTAACCCATCAATACATATTTCTCAGCTTGTGAATGGCAGATGAGCTAAAGGAGCGTCGGAAGATCATGGTAAAAGCAAGCTAGACGTTCAAACGAGGATGACAATCACACCACATGCAATGGACATCAATGAAGACAAGCGACCAAGAAGTATGGTCGTTTCCAAAGTAAGTGGTTTTGTATGGATGGCGAGGGTCGTCTGTTTGGGCTCATCAGCACCAGGTGGTTGATACACAGACAAGTTCTGTCTCTCAGCTGTGTGTATTGGGGTGGGTTAGTACAGCGTGTGGCGGAATGCCACTGGACACGGCAAAACTGTGGGTCTCCTTGATCATACGATTGTTCTCATAGCTTGATAAATGCCAGAGAACGGTTAATCAGCTGATACGTAGATACGTATGTTAAGCTTATAATATGCGACATCCAGAGGAGTTTTATCTACCCCTTGTCCAATCTCTTCTCTCCACACATACTATATAAGATATAGTATAGTATAGTATAGCACTTGTTTTCCACCGGTGTGGCATACATTATTATTATTCAAGAAGTCATATATAGTCAGTAACTTGCCAAACGTAGACGGTTTATCCTAGTGGCTCTAGTTTCTTTCACCCAGAAAGCCGACTGCTGTCTTATATGAAAAAAACAATCAAGGATTCAAAAACTGTGTAAATTTATTTATTACCATTTTTTTTATGTAGGAAATACTATTTCATGTAGAGAAGAAGGCCAGGTTAATTAAAGGTTAAATGATGTAGTTGCTATGAGAAACATTTTTGACAGCATCACAACAGGAACTCAAAGCAGCTGTGATCTATACATGACACTGTTTTCCACTATCTCTCTTGGTGATAGGTTATTGGAGGTGATAATTTGTATTGTCAATTTTAACCCAGAGGAGAAACAGTACTCATTTAGGAAGGGTTGACAGGAGTCCTTTAAATTGCCCATGTTCATCATTTTAATTTTGACTAATAGTTACTCTACTCAGACTTTTTCTAAATCAATTAATGGAGTATGTTTGGTCTTTGATCTGTGAAGTTTTTGTTTGAATCCGGCACTGTTTGGCTTCACTGCAGTTTTACTTCAGGAGGATTGTTTGGAATATTGTTCAAGGGAATTATTTTTGCTTCAATATGTCATTCTGTCATAAAAGTGAAATATTCTTCAGTGTTGTGTAAAACGTAGATTTGATAAATTCACTCATAAAGGTGATATTTATCATGCACTGACATGATTACTGTGTTTATGAACTGCTTATACATGTATATTGTAAGTACATGAACTATATCTATGTTGTAAAACTGGTTTCCTCTATGTTTTATGGTCCAACACACAACAGGTTACATTTTATCTTAATTGTACTGTTTATATCCTGAATGTGTTGATTGCTATGGTTATGTTCCTGTTTTGAATTTGGTGTTATGGCATAGAAACAGTAATTATGAGGCTGTCCTATATTTACACATATCCGGAAGTAGAAGATAGTCCTGTTCCTCTACCGCCTCTCTACACCTGGGCATATCCTGGAGGCATCCACCCTGCCTCAGTACTGATATGAGGTCACTGAGGGTACTGCTGGTTAGATGCCTACTAAATGTGTCAGTTGCCTGTGTAGCCCAAGGTGTCATGCAGATATCGGAACATGGTTAGTAGGACTATATGTACTTGTCAGGTGGCTATTTCATCACAGCTCTCTCACTCCTAAAATATAACCAGCAGCCCATACCCTCTGACATTTTGCCTGTGGTACTGTTTAGAGTTCTGAGTATGGTAGCATCAAATAAATTATGTTTTAGCATCCTGTTCAACAGACCTGTGAATTTATAGTTCATTCATAAACATTGCTTTCATAAAAAAGTTGCCAAGTCTGCATGTCCCTCATGTACACATGCATAGTATGTTCTGTCAGGATCACACGTGTAGCAATAGTCTTTTAAATGCCAGATGTGTAGTAGATGTGCACTTTTGTACAAATTTGGAGAACAATATGATAAACAAATTTTAATGTTAATTGAACACCAACAGTTTTTCTAGCAGTATTTATTTGTTTATTTGATTGGTGTTTTACGCCGTTACGTCGTAATATTTCACTTATACGACGGCCGTCAGCATTATGGTGGGTGGAAACCCGGGAGACCTCGGGGAAACTTCCGCAGGTTGCTGACAGACCTTCCCATGTACGGCCGGAGAGGAAGCCAGCATGAGTTGGACTTGAACTCACAGCGACAGCATTGGTGAGAGACTCCTGTGTCATTACGCTGTGCTAGTGCACTAACCAACTGCGCCACGGAGGCCCCTGTTTTTTAAGAGTAGACCTGCCATTTCTTATTACATCAACTCATCATCATGTGAAGGAGCACTAACCATGTTTTTACCTACTGCACTATTCTTGGCAATGTTGTGACTGTCTATATCATCCATATAAAATGACAACCAGTTAGGCTGTTATTATTCAGTGTGATAAAGTGTGTTACTCGTGCCCTTCTAAATTGTGAAAAGGGGCCTTGCATACATGTCTGTGTATAAAGCTCAGACTCATTGAGTCTATCAACCCCTTGTCTAATCAGTTTGCATGTTTGAAACAACAGTGGTTTTTGTCAGGAGGTTTGACATGACCTTCACAAACGATGAAGGTTTTTTCTGAGTCTTCAAGTTTCCTCTGGTTATAAATTTTGTCAACCAATGTTGATAAGTGAAAAGTCATTAAACAGCGATCAAATACATGTAAATTAGCAAAGTGTGTTAAGTTGCGATGATATTTTTGAAAAAAATTGCAAATATACTTGTTAATATACTTGGAAAGTGTCAGACAATGAAGAAAGTGTTTTATTTTACACAATGGCTTGCATAAATTTATCCTAAATTTCACCCACAAAAGTGCATTTTTAGAGGCAGAAAATGACATAAAATATCATTTTTGGTGCTGAAAAATACATTTTTCCAGCAGAATATCATAATACCTTCCAAACCAGCCTTAAACACTTTTGTAGAATCATTAGTTCTCAGAGCAAGTTGTGCAAGTTAGTCATGGACGATATTTTAGGTCATTTAGGGTATGTGTAGTTTGAAGAGGGAATACAGCAAAATATATTGGTCACTTCCAGTTGTACACTATATGTACATATAATTTATACAAAGCTCAACATTCTGTAAATCTAGACAATCAAGTCTGGTTTTTTTTTTTTTTGATTTTGATAAATATCTGCTGCATTTACAGTCAGCATGTCCAGTGCCCAGGTTTAACATTTTGTGGCTTTTCTCAATTTGCTTTCATGAACTTCATTGAATAAAGTGGACCTGTGCACTATAGCGTATTTTTAATTACATTTTTTCATTTATTTTTTTAGATGGAGAACATTATCAAAAGCATGCAGCATCCAGAGACTGGAATACCTGTTCGCAGCCAGAAAATGTTCCTCACGACAATACCATGTGCTTTTACAGGTAAGTCCGACTAAAGGATGGTTACAGTAGGTTACATTTTAGGTTTACCTTATTTGAGCTTAGTTTTGTCTCAACATTGCATCCGAGTGAAGAAGCAAAGCGGAAATGCTTTCCTAAATAACATTTGTCATTGCTGATGTCTTTTTGGATGGCTGACAGTTTTATCTAGAAACAGACTTTAATCATCATTCCTCGATTCTGATTGGACTTCATAACTGAACACCCAAAAAATTTGTCTGTGCACGTGGAAAATCTCCACAGCATGCACAGTGTGCAGGTAGAAAATAAACTTTCCACCAACTTCCTTGCATAGATCCAAAATAGGAGTTGCTGCATGCAGATTTATTCCATAATACAATGCTCAACATGCGTAGACTTCATGTGAATTTGTATTTTAAGCATATAAAGTTTTCAGTAGTGAATGTCATATGGCTTGAAGCAAATCTTCATGTAAAGTAGATTTTTCTGTTGCAGACACAAAAGGTAACATAACCTTTTCTAGCTGTTATAAATACATGTAGTAAATGCGTAAATCATATTATCAATTTTCTGTAGTGCAGCTGAAAATATTCATTGTACATGTGTAGCGTGATATATGTATATGTAAACAGGATTGTATTGAGGCAGGAATGTACATGTGCTATACTTGCTCAGGTGTCCCCAAACTGTAAGGCACATGTGTTAATGATTGGGAGCTGGGGTGGGATTCATCATGGGGTGAAGGGAAAGAGCTGCCACTGGGCTCTAGTGATTGTGAGATAAACATAGAGCATGTAATAGCTGGAGCTTCTTGGCCCTGGGTTTAGCTAAGAATGAGAAAAACACAAATATACTGTTAGATAGTATGAATGTCTGCATGTTTTACTGGGTCATGCTACTCAGCAGCTGGAAGCTAAATGCCTGAATATATTCCCAGTGAATTAAGATCTTTATTGGACAGCTCCTGTGCTACTTAATGCCAAATGTGCCACCATACAGGGTATGTACTGGGTATATGCAGTGGTCCTTACACTTAATGTGTGGTTACCATACAGTTTGATATAATTTAGCAGCTAGGCACTTCACTCTGTAAGCCAGTAAAAAGATACTGGCATTTGTCACCTGATTATGTTGAGTGGAAGCTGGTGTTGAACACAAAGCCATATTGACAGTGGTCTCTTCATTTCAAGAGTATTTCACGTATACAACAGTGGCCAGCATTATGGAGGGAAGAAACTCTTTTTTTATACAGTGTACACCTTGTACACATTGGTTGATTTACTGACACCTTGTTCACATTCTTGCGGAATCAGCATGACCATAAGTACTTGTACATGTAGACATGGTTCATTGTTAACCTGTGCATCATTTACCCATTTAAAAAATGCTGATTAAATACACTATTTATTAAATGTGGCAGGTGCTTACAAATGCAATATTAGAATGTTCACATCAGCACAAAGGTTGCCTGTGTTGTTTACACCTTGTCTTGTACACATCTTGGTTTGCAGTAGAGACACTTTGTCCATTTTACATTGTGTAAATGTTTTGCAGATTTGAGTATACAATATAAGACACATGCCTGGTTCACATGGCAATATAAATGTGAACAATAAATTACAATAACATGCCCACAAGGTGTAGTAACCCTGTTCACATGTGAGCTTGTAGTACAGTCTTTATTAGCTGATTCATAAAATAATGTGCTCTATAGACACCTTTATCACATAATATTGTGTAGTATATACCACTTGTTTAAATGTACATATTGTAATGTTCAGTATTGACACCGTGTTCACACTGCAGTTAGCACGTCCTAAAGATATGCATATATAATACTGTCATACTTGTTTGTGTGTAAACCTCTAGGCAACATTATACTTCTGAAGGCAATTATTTAAGGTAAGACAATCATCTGGTAATATTGTGATGATGTCATTTTCCCTCTCTTGGGGGTTTTCAACGAGAAGGGTTCAACCCCTGTCATTCTCCTTTTGGACATGTACATGTACAGGTGGAAGGTATTTATAAAGGTATCAGTGTATGGGGAAGTGGGTTAATTGTAGCTGAACCTGAGAGGTGTGACGTCAGCCTCTGAGGGAGAAGACGTAAACCAGGGATTTGCATACCTCACAGCCACAATTAGCAGAGTGCCAGCGCTCAATCTCGTCAAAGGCACAATTTCATGGGCAGAATTAATTGATTTATTTATCCTTGCCTCAGGATGTTGTCTGTTTCAGCAAGGCACAACCATCTAAAGGAGATCCAATGTTACTGCATCAGACTTTGTTTAATTAGATTGTGTTTTCAGCATAACTTGCAATTCATCAGTTTAATTATTGACAAGATTGAATGAGTACGTAGATGTGTTGTATGTTATGACAAACAAAGAAGTCGCTTTTCCAGTTGATTTCACTCCAAACCACAGATTCTCCTGTGTGGAACCACAACATGGAAAGTAAAAGATATAGGACAACTCCTGTGCTGGTAGTTGTCAAGCCACTTAACTCAGAACAGGAAAGAGCTCATATTTGGCTGTTAAGGCATTTATTCTAAATTCTTTTTTTTTCCCCTTTGAGATGTTCAATAGATGCAGGCCCAGGCTTAACAAAGCTATATGAACGCATACATGCAAATGTACTGTAAAACCAAAAAAATGAGCAATATGAAAAAGATATTGATCATTCTAAAAAACGAGAAAGAAATTTTCATTTTTAAGGCATATTCTAAATTTCTTAATAACCCCGTTATTTTTGGCATATTTTTCATCAATGGTCAGAACTATTCAGTAATGACGTCATTGATGAACATTTTCTGTCTTCACAGTTTCTTCCTTCAGACTTAACGGATTAATCTCAGGTTTGGGATGAGAAATCCTTTGTCACGAAACCTTCGTTGGCATTACATTTTTTTAACATTTGCTTATCTGCCTGTGTTTGTTCATTCAAATTTTCATTTTTGTGCGATATCTTCCTTCATTTTCATATAATGTATTGATCTCATGACCAATCACTTGTCACGGCATGATATTTGACTCAAAATTACTTTAAATTGTCATGGTCTGTCTGTCCCTTCATTCATTGTAAGTTTTTCCAACTTTGTATTCTTGCATATTTACTGATTGCTGAGTTTACCCAGTCCCGATATATTGTCGGTTGTTTGTTTTTTTTTATGTAGTTCTCCATTGAAGACATTGTGTCTATAAGAATTTTCTGTTATGCCTGGCATGATTGTGTACTGAAGATCCAGTCTTGACCCCGAGTTAGAACTGACTGTTTGTGCAATCATTGCTTTACTCCAACCCATTAACCTATACCACACTCCCTACAAAATGTAGTGGGCCTAGTAACGTTGCATGTACAAGTACACCTATGCTTGCGTGATGTCACAGGCATAGCTTTAGCTCAGTTACCTTGTGTCTAATTGTGTTGAGTATACATTTACACATAGAAGATGCGGGACAGGTGTATTATATGCAAGCACGGAACTGACCTGTGTTCTCCCTCACAGCTATGTATGTCTGTACACAGTACATGCTGTACATGTGTCTAGAACTGCTGATCAACTAGAGGAAGGATATGTTACTTGACTTTTGACCATCTTAATGCATGCATGAGTTCTACGGCAGATTCCATTATGATGTTCATGGAGAAGTACATAGAAACACACAGAGATGATACCAAACCTGTTCACACATCTATTTCTGTTTAACACACTTTAATATTAGAATATGTGTCGCCATATTTATGCCGGTAGCGAGAAGAATACCGTTCTTTAGATGCAATACAATCAGGTCATTCAGTAATATTATACAAGTAGATTTTAAAAAAGTCCCATTTTTCAGATGTGATGTCGTAATGAATAGCAACACTACATACATGTGTATAAAACTTCGTGTTGTAGAGGGGTTTTCCAGGACCAAGCTGAATATTCATCACATGCATGCCTGTAGGTGTTCATTAGTAGCTCGTTTGTGCACAGTATAGAGAGCTATTGTCATACCTGTGGCATGGCAGTTAGCGTCTGCATTACCACAGGTCAATCAGTTCACGCTAAGATTTTAGACGTATGGTGAGCTTTTGCAAATTTCGCTGAAAGAGTATCCTAAAAGAAAGATGCTCTTTTAATTTCGTGTCATTTTGTGCTTTCAAAAAGGCCTCCACTAAATTACAGTAAAAATTGTGTAAACCTATTATGCCTAGTACAGTGAGAAAATATTGGTTTGCTTTGTAGGTTTATACAAAAAGAATTAGCATGCCGTAGATACAAATTAATGGAACAAATACAAGTTGGTTTATTCAATAAAAATAACATGGTTTGCAAAATGGAGATAAAAGTGGGCCAAGATAGGCCTGGTGGGTATTGATGGTGGGTACAAGATGTCGGTTTTCAGCAGTGTCTGTGTTGGTAAGTTTCGTTGTATTTCCCTTGCCACACAATATTAATCCAGGTGCTTGACCTGATTGGCATGTAGGGTCAAGTAGACATCACCCTCCTTTCCTTGTGATGTCCGGTAGCTTTCTTATTCTTATTGGCTGTTATATGACAGCCTCTTGTTCGCAATAGCTCAGGTATTCGTTATTCCATATTTGTTATATAACATGTCGCAAAGTTTACTTTTGTCAATATGTGAAGATCGTCTCAACTTAGCCAACGTATATAAAAAGATATTGAGGTATTGAGTATTATGAGAATACATGTAAGACTACAACTTATAATATCTATAATGCCATCTCTGTTGTCAGTATATGTACTGTATGAACCATTTTCGTTAGTACGAAGTAAGTATTGGTTAAAACAATTATTTGTGAATCAGAGCTTTGGAGAACCTTTCACTGACATCTCCATACAGGGCCTGCAAAGCTACATGTATAAATGTCATCATTGTCAGATTCATCAACTTGTGACCTAACATTTGCCCTTAAAACAAAAAATAAGTCTATCATGCCTTAACAAAGTAAGAAACATAAAATTTAATTTTCTTCAAGTTCCCAAAGAGGCGGATTGTTTGAAGAAGGTGTATTTAGATAACATTGCTGGATTCACCAACAAAATAATATCTCATTTTCGAAATTATTCCCTACCTGAAGAAGGTAGAATTACATTTTGTGGGGTTGTCATGGTTCTGCTTGTCATGTTCATGGCCTGCATTTCCTTCAGATACATTTGTCAAATCTAAAAGGGATTTCCTCACTGTGTGTTACTGATTGACTGGTTGATGAACCAATTGCATGTACATAAGTGTTATTGTACTGTGTGTTCACTAGCTATGTCTGTGACTGGTTGATGCACCATTCACATGAAGTGTTATTGTACTGTGTGTTCACTAGCTATGTGTGTGACTGGTTGATGGACCATCCACATGAAGTGTTATTGTGCTGTGTGTTTGCTGGCTATGTGTGTGACTGGTTGATGGACCATCCACATGAAGTGTTATTATGCTGTGTGTTCGCTGGCTATGTGTGTGACTGGTTGATGGACCATCCACTTGAAATGTTATTGTGCTGTGCGTTTGCTGGCTATGATATGTGTGACTGGTTGATGGACCATTCACATGAAATGCTGGTGTACTGTGTGTTTTGCAGGCTATGATCTTTGTGACTTGGTTAATGGAACACCCACATGAAATGCTGTTGTACTATGTGTTTTGCAGGCTATGATCTTTGTGACTGGTTAATGGAACACCCACATGAAATGCTGTTGTACTGTGTGTTTTGCAGGCTATGATCTTTGTGACTTGGTTAATGGAACACCCACATGAAATGCTGTTGTACAGTGTGTTTTGCAGGCTATGATCTTTGTGACTGGTTAATGGAACACCCACATGAAATGCTGTTGTACTGTGTGTTTTGCAGGCTATGATCTTTGTGACTTGGTTAATGGAACACCCACATGAAATGCTGTTGTACTGTGTGTTTTGCAGGCTATGATCTTTGTGACTTGGTTTATGGAACACCCACATGAAATGCTGTTGTACTGTGTGTTTTGCAGGCTATGATCTTTGTGACTGGTTAATGGACCATCTGGACATTGAAGATTCTCCTGAAGCTTTGCACCTTGCTAATCTCCTATGTCAACATGGCTACTTCTTCCCCATAACAGATGTAAAAAACCTCTCTGTGAAGGATGATGGATCATTTTACCGTTTTCAGGTAAGCATGTTTTATCGGCACATTTTCAGACATTTTTGTTTAAGGGAACAAAGGCGTTGGTTTTCAAGACAGAATAATCTTTTCAATGAGTTTTAACATTTTATTGTTATTGATAAGTAAATAGACTAGAACAGGTATAACCTATAATAAAGAGACTGTGGGTGTAAGCATTTTTGTGAGACATACACTTGATTGAATTGTATCAGTTATTTTAGTAGTACAGTATGTCAGAATAACACACACCCAACACAACACATTTGTCTCCTCGTCTTGGCTGAATCTGCTGAAATAGAGCTAGTCAAAACTTGTGAGAACAAGTACAAAGATAAACTCTGACATATTAAGCCATAAGACAGCTCAAACCAAGCACAGAAGGGTGTTATAAAGATTTTAATAACCACTAGTGTTTCCATACCTTTGTTGATTGATCTCTGAACAGTTAGGTAATGTCTGTGTTATTTTGATCATTTGGACATGATTAAAACAGGACAGGAATTTTGAGGACAAATCCAAATACATCTAGTTGTTACAATGCTTTTGGTGCTTTTGAAAAGGTGCTTTATTGAAGAAGGATATTATTTTTCTCTCGGTTAAAAGAATTGTCCAGTTTGGCACTAAGTTCTCTGCCAGATTTGAACAGAAAGACTGTGGAAAGCATGATGTGTTTTCTCTGTGGCGAGCTGCAAACATCCAGGGTTGTTTATGGACTTAAAATCAGTGACTGCCAAACATGTCCAGCTTTACAGCCGAGGTTCCTCTGGATGAGGGATGTTTCCTTGATGGCCATATAAACTTGCACCTTACCCTTCTGCTTGCTCGCTCACCACCAGTTTACTTATTTGATTTCCTGGCCAGGCATTAAATTGCCTGTATTACCCAATCCTTGCTATTGGATTGGGAGCTTAGGAACCCTGTGGGTCAATTAGACATTAATTGATCCACTGCTAGAGGCTGTGGGTATCTGGTGGTTCACAGGGCGTAGGGGGGACTGGGTATTAATGGAAGGGTAACAGTGTTACATGGCTATAATCTGTGCATGCCAGTAGTGACCGGAGTAGGAGCTGATGTGACAGCCTGGCAGCCCTGACCCCAGCCTCACAGCTAAACCAATCCAATGACCTAATCATGGAGTGAAGTAGACTGAAACATTTGTATTAGTTATTGCTGTCCGAATACAAAAATATTTCGTCCAGTAGATGTCATAAAATTGCCTGTACAATGGAAAACTGGATTCTTTGTAAAGGTCTCAGAATAACATGTCTTAGGATGGCTTCAAACCTGTAGTTTCAGTTTAAGGTGGCATAAATTCTAAGTAGAAAGAAGGAGGAAGAAGGCTTTATCTTTTTGGCATTTATTCTGCCACCTTCGGAAGAGTGATAAGGCTCGATTGGGTTTAGTTTCACCTCATTTAGTTCCTGTATCTCTCCAGATTTGATCGTCCATGTCAGTTACATATACTTCACACCATGACTGTAACCCATAGAGCTGATGTGATCCATAGCCCTGGAGGGAAGCCAGGGAGACTCGTTTCCCATCACCAGCCTTGATTCACTATAGAAGTTTAAGGCATCCCACTCCCCTCTCCTCTCTCTGCCACTTTCCTTCCCTTTTGGGGAGTGACTGACTGTGACAGATAGGCCTGGCAGGGAGGGAGAGGCAAGTTTCCCTTCACCTGGCCTCATTCCTGTATCACGCCAGCCTTTAGCCACCTTCCATCAATTATACAGCGTTATTGATTGATCCTTGCTAAATTGGTTGGCAGTCTGCCTGCCATCTCTGACAACCACTGGCACACTTACTCCTCAGAGTGATACATGCTGTTTTCTCTTCCTTTTCTTTCTTCTGGCACTCGCAGGAATTAGTTGGCTGCTCACATTACACAATTTGCCTCTCTGGTGACTACACACACAAGTGGACTCCTCTCACAGGTGTCTGGTGACAGACATGTATCTGATGGTGTCACTGCTCACCTGGCTAATACGATAAAGTCTTCACAGTTGTACTTGTACTGTGTAAAATGTGAGAAATCAGTCTGTGGCAGGGAATTATTACTTGAGGAAATGTGAGGCTGTGTTCTACCATCTCTCATGGACACAGTGAATGATGCAGCTTGTTAGAAGTATATGTACAGTACATACCGTCCATGCCATGAACAGAAAATTTGAGATTCTTCCTCTTAGTGTATCCATTCTACAAGGAAATCAATGATGTTTTTATGATGTCACCAAAATAATGCTGAAAAATAACAAAAGAAAGTAAAGTCAATTACTTCATTATGTCACCAGTGCATAATCTGTATGTGTCTGTTGGGAGCCAGAACAGTGTCGGTGTATATGCAGTTACGGAGTTGCAGAGAATATACATGTAGGATTTGTATAGGTATCAATCTGCAGTATGATTGTGAGTGGTATGAGTTGAAATGCTGTCATGTATTCACATGAATGTACACACATTTACAAAGACACAATGTAGACCATTACACTTTGTGTAGCATTATAGATGTGGGTGGATTAACACCTAGTGGTTGAAGTGTGGCCCACTAGGATGGTTTACTGAGTTCATCATTATGTGAAGGATTTTTATCCTAATAAACCTGTACCCAATGACGTCACTGCTGAAATTCTAAGTGGGATTTGAGATGGGTTAAGAGGAAATCCGTCAGCAAATTTGACAGGTAACAGATGATGAATTTCAGTTGGGCATAATGGAAGCCAAATGTAGTGTTCAGTAACAACCATCTAATAAGACAAGACAATGCACACGGAAGTTTTGTCAACGTTCAGTGGCCATAAGGCTGGGAAAACATTGATTAGGGCTAAGGAGTATTAGAAATGTTGTAATGACAGAATCTAGTGGTGTGCTGTCTGCTTTTATTTATTTATTTGATTGATGTTTTACGCCGTACTCAAGAATATTTTGCTTATACGACGACGGACAGCATTATGGTGGGTGGAAACCGGGCAGAGCCCAAGGGAAACCCATGACCATCTGCAGGCTGCTGGCAGACCTTCCCATGTATGGCCGGAGAGGAAGCCAGCATGAGCTGGACTTGAACTCACAGCGACCGCATTGATGAGAGACTGCTGTTTCATTACGCTAGGCTAGCGCGCTAACCGACTGAGCTGTCTGCTTTTAGAAAGAGAGTCAGTTCTTATGAGGAACCATATACCATATGGTCTTCCCCTGAAGCTCTGTGTAAGACAGAAAATGTGGAACACTGAACAATTGTATGACATTTTTCTGTCTGTATAAAGACAAGTGGTTTCATGTTTTAATAAACTTTTTACCTAACAACCATTTTCATGAAGCACAGAGTAAAAAGGTGATCGGTGTGTTGGTTTTGACTAATGCAGGCTCATATACCTTTAGTGGGTCATCAAATTAAATCAAATACTAAAAAGCCCATTTAAAATTAGGTGAAAATTTAAAAAAATATGTTTATTTATATTGCTTTTTGAAGCACATGACTGACAGATTGGCACATTTCTCAGGCAAGTTTTGGCATCTAAGAATAATATATGTATATATAATAGTTTTGAAGAGAATGAGACATGTTACAAACCCAGCTACAAAAGGAGCACCTGCTTTACAGAAATCCCTCACTTCACAGGGACCTTAATAGGAATTTGTAAAAACCTAAAAGAGAGTAGGGACTTCAAGTGGACTTCCCTAAAGTACCAGGGTGCTCCGTAGAGACTTCTGGAACAATTGCCCACACCAAGGGACATCAGAAGGAATTCTTAGACTCTTGTAGTTTAGAAGATGCAGGAGACTTCCGGAGAGCTTCTTGGTGTTTGTCACTTTTGCCAAGGGCATAAGGAACTTCAGAGCACTTCAAGAACTTGAATTATCTTCCCGTGATTTCATTGTTTAATTGCTTGCTCTCATTGAAATTTGAGTAATTCAGTCTACTGGGTAGTAATAAAGCACATATGCAAAAGATTAAGATAGGACAGTGGGTACTAAGTTAGCATGGGATGTATAGAAAACTGTCTTCTTGCTGTAACCTGCCAGTTGACCAGGAAGGAATGGGATGCTAAAAAATGTACAAAATCTGGGCTTCCTTTTCTAAGCCTTACAATCCATGGTAATGGGATCCAGTTTTGCATTTATGACAGACACTATGTGATGAAGAATATCTAGATGAGTCATAATGATAAGTTTGTGTTGACAAGTAAATGAAATTTGGATGTACATGTGCATCAACCAAAGGAAGGCCAGGCACCATCTTTATGTATTGGAATACAGATTGGTTACCAATACAGCAATGTTCTAAAATGTGTAAAAAAGACTAGTATGTAGCCTTATAGATTGAACTGTAACATGACGTTCTGGATGTATGTTCATTGCATGTTCAAGTACATGATTCTTTCTTAAATGTTATCTTTTGTGATGAACAAGCTTTATGCTGTTTTAGATAGTATGAAAGTAGATACTTTAGACATCATTATTTTTGAAATATTTACTTAGTAACTAATAATATATACTAATCTTAATTTGTTTTTTTTATTTTATGAAAAGTGCAAGGTGGTAAAGACCGTTAGATAGCTGACAATTCTATATCTTGTCACTGCTGGCAAAGTAGAAAGTTTATGATATTTCTATATTAACAAATGCTTTCTAGTGTGCAAGCTATATCATTTTGGATGACCAGGTTTCAGGTATGTTTTTTGCTGATAGCAAACTTACATGTTGCAGGTGCATGTATAGCTCTTGCAATGAGGTAGGTTTACGTTACAAATAAAACCATTTATAGAATATCTACTTTCTGTTAAGTTTACAATGATGAACCTGGAGTGATTCTCGAGGACATCAGGGAATGCTTCTAAGGGACTTTCAGGTCGCTTCTAGGGGACTCCCTATGTACTGACTTCATAGGGACTTCCAGAAAGTCCTTTTGATGCTTCATTTGTACTTTTTGGATGGCCTTCAAAGGGACTTCCCAGTGATGGTTTACATGGGTCAAGGGACTTCAGTAACACTTCACAATTGGAAGTCCCCAAGAAGCCGGTGTGATTTACTTTGCGCTTCACTGGGGACTTCAGGGGAAGTTCAAGCGGACTCTGTTTATAGCTGGGAGGTTGCACGGCATGTATTCACCAAGGCAACGTGGGTTACACAGATAGGGGTTTAAATCAAATGTTCACAAAGGTAAACACCAACAAGGAAGATAACATCAGTACCGTGTGTGTCCACCACCGGCATCAATAACTGCCGTACACCTCCTCAGAGGAAAGATGACCCTGCTGAAGAAATCCTGAAGGATCAGTTGCCATGTATCCTTCAGAGAGACGCTTCCAGCTGCTGCAAGTTGAGGGGCGGAGCCATATTGGCAAGTCTCCACTCCATCTCACCCCAGACATGTTTGATGGGTATCAAAACAGAGAAGAGTGATGGCTGTGTGTCAGAATGATGGGGGTCTTCGTGCATGTAGCCCTGTCTCACGTAAACGGCAGCGCATGGTTTGAGGACCAATTTTTGCCCCTCTCCCACGAATAGCTGAAGCTGTCCTCGCTTCTGGCTGGAAACAGTTCCTCAAATGGGTGACCTGGATGTAGTGGTCTTATTCTGGGCTTGTGACGTGTGGTTGCCCCATTGGTTGTCGCGTGAGCTGCCAGTTTGTTGAAGACGTTGGGAGAGTCTAACAATTGTGGACATGTGACAGTTGAACTGTTGATGTATCATTACAAATTCAGCTATGAAATTAGAGACCCAAAACCATGTCATTGCTACAAACTTAATCCCTGCTTAAAATTCAGATCGGTTCTGCCATCTGATAATTGTATGTCTGGCAACAGTTTTGGGCTTGAACCGTTCACAGTTTACATCATCAGAAAGAGTGATGTGTGTCTAATGGCTTTTAGTATATTTATCCTAACATGTGATCCTCAAGATCCTCAAGAGTTAAAAGTGTACCTTAATTAAGAAGCTGTATTTAACTGTGTACTGTTTCTCTGCCCACAGAGCCCATGTTACTGGCCATCACATAATCCAGACCCTGACAATGTGGACTATGGTAAGTCTCATTGACATTTGATGATGTATGAACAGATTTATCTTTTACTAGAACTACTCATTTATACTTTAGTGATGTAGTCCATTGAAATAGAGATAGTAGATTCCCTGCATTTTCGATTTTTACAGACTTAACATTAGACTAGTATTGGTATTTGTTGAGTTTTTTTTAATTTAATTATTTATGATATGGATGTTTACAACATACACAAGAGCACAGGTATTTTGTTTATATGATGACGGTCAGATTTATTGGTGATACAGTTTAGTGGTATTCATGGAACTCTTTAATGAAGCTCCATGAAATTTGATAGCTGCATTAATACTCCCACATGGCACGTGTTTTCTCAGGGAGAAATGTCTATCACCGCTCTAAAAATAACCTGCTAATCAAAAGTTCTGACTAACAAAAGAGTTTGAGGACAGCTGATAATTTTTTCTGTAATTCTCAGTGACATTGATGGATTAATGGGTAGTCTGGTCAAGTATTGTAGTCTGTCAGCATAATGGTGTAACTGCAGACGGTATTAATGTTCACTGGACGTTTGTGTTACAGCCATTTACCTGGCAAAGAGAACAATGCGCAATAAGCAGAAACATGGCTTGGAAGAATATGAGCAGGTAAGAAGATGATTTGCCATTATGTCATAGCTCTTGGAAAATACAAATTCATCAGCTGTTGGCAGTCACCATCAGTCAGCTGTTGGCAGTCACCATCAGTCAGCTGTTGGCGGTCACCATCAGTCAGCTGTTGGCAGTCACCATCAGTCAGCTGTTAACAGTCACCATCAGTCAGCTGATGGCAGTCACCATCAGTCACCTGTTGGCAGTCACCATCAGTCAGCTGTTGGCGGTCACCATCAGTCAGCTGTTGGCAGTCACCATCAGTCAGCTGTTAACAGTCACCATCAGTCAGCTGTTGGCAGTCACCATCAGTCAGCTGATGGCAGTCACCCTCATTCAGCTGTTGGCAGTCACCATCAGTCAGCTGTTGGCCGTCACCATCAGTCAGCTGTTGGCAGTCACCATCAGTCAACTGTTGGCAGTCACCATCAGTCAGCTGTTGGCAGTCACCATCAGTCAGCTGTTGGCAGTCACCATCAGTCAGCTGTTGACAGTCACCATCAGTCAGCTGTTGACAGTCACCATCAGTCATCTGTTGGCAGTCACCTGTTGGCAGTCACCATCAGTCAACTGTTGGCAGTCACCATCAGTCAGCTGTTGGCAGTCACCATCAGTCAGCTGTTGGCAGTCACTCTTATGCTAGTCGTTGACAGTCACCATCAGTTAAATGATAGTTGTTGACAATCAAACTTAGTCAGCTGTAGGGTAGTCACAATCAGATTTCCAAAAAAGTTATCTCTGCCCTGATTTAAAGACCATTTGTATTTATCCTCTCGTTTAAAATTCAGTATAATATTGTCCTCACAAAAATACTCCTAAAGAAACTTTGATTCCAATTTTTCTTGACCAGAACTTCAGAGTTGGATTTACTTGTAGATGTTGACTTTTGGTTTAATTAGTACATGTATATCATATTGCCTCTTTGTCTTATAAAACCGGCCCGGATAGCACAGTTGGTAGAGCGTCCGCTTCGGGACTGGTAGATCCAGGATCAATCCTTGATCGAGTCACACCTAAGACTTTAAAAGAGGAAGTTGTATCTTCCTCGCTTGGCGTTCAGCATGAAGGGGATAGTGCAACGACTGGTTGACCCGTATTAGTATAATGGCTCGGGCAGGGCGGCTTACTTGCCTTCGGTAAGTCGTCTCAGTGAAGCAGCACTAAATAAAAGAGCGGTGGAAATCCGTCCTGCAACAAGCAGGCACATTACACGTACATGCACCCTAATGATTCCTTCGCCGTCATATGACTGAAAAATTGTTGAGTACGACGTTAAACCCCAAGCACTCACTCACTCCTTTGTCTTATAAACCTGCGTGGTGTGGCATTATGAGAAGAACACAAAATATATCTGCTTCCAGTATTTGCAGTCTAAATTTGGAGGCATCATCTCCAATGTCAAGACCACTAAAATAACCATTGTCATTATCGCATTGAGGTGTATGATGATGATTGCCAGGGCTACTTAAATACACCTTTTTGATGTGACAGAGTGTAAAGCTGACACGACATAACCTTCACATAATTGTCATTGAGTAGTGACAATTATGTCTCCAGTCCAGGCATTATGGGCTACATGGTACTACTTCTCACGCTTTGGGATTAAAAGCCTGTGGGCTTCTTAGCTGGATCACACCTACATGTACAAGGGATGTCCCAAGAGAAGTTAATGTGCTGCCTGTCCTGTCAGTGTGCCCTATCTGAGTCCAGTTGCAGGGGTTTCCAGGTTATCAAGAAACTACTGTAAACCACTTGACCTTTTGTTTTATTAGATCAGCATTTACAGAAAGTTTACATGTAACTGTTCTGGTGGTTTGTTCCAGGCATCATTCAATAAGCTACAGAAAATGCTATGTGATAAATGGGAGTTCATCTTTATGCAAGCAGAGGAACAAGTCAGGTCAGTTTCTCTTCACTGTTATAACCGGCTGTCATTATGGCAGCAGGTGGATGTTTGGTACCTTACACAGTGTCTTATGTCCTGAACAG
This sequence comes from Liolophura sinensis, assembly GCF_032854445.1. Classification (NCBI taxonomy): domain Eukaryota; kingdom Metazoa; phylum Mollusca; class Polyplacophora; order Chitonida; family Chitonidae; genus Liolophura; species Liolophura sinensis. Next base: position 4,967,112 of record NC_088295.1, read on the forward strand.
AGGTTGATCCTGTGTGGCCAACCTTATCACATCCTCCCCAGATTGAGTTTGTCTTTTAATGTTCCTTCTTAATGTTTGAGCTCCCAAACTGTTGGCCGCCCAAGCTAATCAAGCTGTAAGTATGATGGTTTCCCAATGAAATGTTTATTAAAAAAGTTTATTGTCAGTTTGATTTGTGTTTTACAAAAATTATTTACACATGGTCACTATGACACCATTAAAGTTTGGAATCACAAGCTTTTTCTTGAAGTGGTGTGTCTAACTATCATTATATGGAAATTAACGCAGTTTTGAAAATGATTTATTTATCTCAGTTTGTAAAATACAGCATAAGTCACCACTATAACTATAAGAATTATTTGTTAAAAACAGAGGAGTATACAATATCTCTCTTATATCAACTGTTGGCAATCTTCATATTGATAGGGACAGTTCTGATCATTCTGACCATAAAAGCAATTTCATGGTGAGCTTGTCCTGCTTGGAATGGCTTAGAATGCAAAATCAAAATGGCAACATCATTTACGCACTGATTTTCAGTCAAATTTAAAAATTATTTCAACCAGTAAATTGCAACATGTCTATTTATGATTTCAGCTGATGAATTAAGTGATGTATTATTGACTGTCTTCATGGCTTAAGAAATGCAGTTGTATGTACTGTTTTTACTTGTTCATGTATTGTCGTAGAGTAAATCGTACAGGTTGCCAGTGTTATCCTCTTTAAATAAAGATGTCATTCTTTCACCCATTCTAAGCATACATTTTGTATGTTTAGATTTTAGTCTCTGTATACAGTCCAGTCAAGGAGTGTACTTCCTTAGTGTTAGATTCGTGGTTCAGTGCCAAATCAAATCATATCTACAGCTCAGAAACCTTTGTACTATCTGGCTTGGAGTTCGCCGTCAGCGGGTAGACCATGTGCTGTTTATGTTCGCTTTAAGTTCTGCCCGATACATGCACATCACTCTTGTGACATGACTAAAATATTGTTGAAAGAGACATTGAGCACCAAATAAACAGAATACAACCCCTTTCTTACAGGGTACCCGTCTGTTCTTTTTCCAGGTACTACAATTGTGTATAGTTGCTTGAAATGCATGATATCCGTGGTAAGTTTAACCAGAGTGCTGGATTGAGGTTTACGTCTGATTTGGTTACTTCTTGTAAGGTGCATGGATCATGTCATTTATCTTTATTTGTAGACTGGCGAAGGATCGTAAAAAAGGTGAGCGTGTTGTCGTGGACAGTCAGGAGAGAGCATTCTGGAGAGTCCACCGACCCCCGGTGAGTTTGCACACCTGACAGGTGAATACCTGCAGGACATAGGAATAAACTGATAGTGGGTTACAACAGAAGCTGTTACAGTGAGTTTGTTATCCCCATAGCTGGTGTATGTGTGGTAGATGTGGACAGCATCTGCAGGTTTATCGTAGGTATCATACTCGGTACATAAAGAGAGCTAATTCAATGTATCTAGCCTTGTGTCATCAAGCCAAAGTGTGCAAAGTTGGCACAGCAGTCAATAACAAGGTGATGTTGTTGTTTGCAGCCTGGTCAGATCAAACATCTACAGCAAGCCCCTCAGAGGAACATTCAGCCTAGTCAAATGGCAGCCCGTAGGAAGAAAAACATCGATTTGCTAAGGAGAGAGGTGGGTACATCAGAGAGTACTTTGTGTACATCCAGGAGTATTTTATGTTCATTTAGGAGTATTTGTGTACATTTAAGAGTATCTCATGTAAAGTACTTTGTTGCTCTATGAACAGTTTTCAAATGTAATTAACAAGCTCACACTTCACTGAGCAGTAAAACTACATTTCTGCTACTGCCACCAACAGTTCATGTTTTCGTCAGTTTTAATGATAATGAGTTCGGGACATAAAACTTCACAATAGGTGCACCTTGATTGTTCTATGATCGCCATTTTATGATGAAGGGGAATTCAGGAGGAAACTGTCTGGAGATTGATGAGCATGACCACCCAGTACCTTTACAGATATGGAGTGGCATGTCAAATCTCCATTAATATGAATGCCGAGATTTTCATATACAAATTTTATACCTGAACTTAGCACCCTGCAAATTCTTACTTGTACATTACCAGCAGATGACTCAATCTGCATTTAAAGCGACTGCTTATAGTCGCAGGGCTCAATATCTCCCTGTGTCTATGATTTTTTCCAACGAAAGGCAAAAAAATAATCTTACCTCTCGTTGGCGACACCTGTGCATATTTGCATACAGGTAATCATAAAACATGCACGTTATTTGATATATAGCCAGTCAGTGTTGTGCAAACTTCTGATATGTCAACATGTCTGAATCCCCATATGCCAAATAATGCTACCTAAAAAGGGTAGCCCTGATAGTCTGCGGAAACTATGTTTTCTGTGTTTAAAAAATGTTTTTTCAAAACGCATGAAAGTTTACTCTTCTGCAATAGGAGGACAGTAAAGAAATGACATAGAAGGGCATACTTCATTCATATTATACGGGAGGCTGATGACAAATATTTCTCAGTGAAATCCATTTGTAGCTGAAATACATGTGTACAGATGTTTGTTGCATAATGTGGGCTGAGAATAGACATCCACTGGTGAGCGTGAATATGCACAAGATACACACATACATTATACACAAGATAATACTGCGACGTGACTTCATCATTACCCGAAGAATCTTTCAGTTAAGAGATTCGCACACCTTGTTGTCAGTGAAGTGACACAGATTAGGGACCATAGCTGCCATACAGGGTAATGAACCGTGCAGGGGGCAGGGAGGTGGGTGCTAATCACCTACTTCTGTCATGTTACCACTATTTCAGCCAGTGCGAAAGTAAACGACAATAACTGTTGGTGGAATTTACTGTATATCCTATAGTGCTTTGTGTACATCCAGGAGTACTCCTGCATGAGTCCATATAAGTACTTTTTGTATGTCCATGATTATTTTGCTACATTTTTAAACACACAAGTGAATAAAATTAGAATATTACAATGTACACACAGGCAGATTATGTTTTAGCTTTTGGGTAATGTCAGAATAATTACAAGATATGCATCTCCTGTGTCTAGGGAACTCATATTATCTTCCTTTGCAAACATTGCTGGGCATCAGCAGGTACATGTATTCCCGTGTATGGATATGTGTCTGTGGATTGACTTTAAGAACAAGACAGATCAGCAGCATTTTTCTCGTGTTCCAGTTGGCATATCTATCTTTGTCTATGGCCAGACCACGCCTGAAGGTTTCCAAGGCAGTTGAAAGGTACAGTATATTTATGACATGATACACAGGTATCTGAGGTTTATTTTGGGCTTTGCCTGTGAAATACTCTTGAGTACTGTGCTTTAAATAACATTCAAATAATTAAATTTTATATAAGGTGAGACTTATTTTTGTTTTGTCTTCATAGAAACGTGCTTGGATACTAGCGTAATTTTTTGTACTGGTGCTTAGATGTTCCAGGCTTTAATCAGTAGCATACAAAGTAGACTGTGAAATGGCCTATATGTAACTGTATTCCTCGACTGGACTGGTTCTGTAATGAAATGATGGAAAGTGCACCTTGATTCTGTTCAGACATCATATTTATTAATTTAGACAAGTTCTGTACTTGCATTACAGTTCCATACTGGAATGATTGGATAATTAGGGTTTACCACATCATGCATGCTGGAACAGTGACATAATATATACCTGCTGTCCATATCCTCTGTTCAGTTTTAATGTGCGTTTTGAGATGTACAAAGAGCATGACCCTGCCCTGTCGCAGCCTCAGCCATCCAATCCATGGATCACGGATGATGTCACATTCTGGGAGCTAGAGGCGGATCTGTAAGTTATACCTGTGAACACTGCATCCCGCTGATCCAGTTTATAAGATTTACTCCAATCATCAAATCATTTTACACTGGAGTTACAGGTTCTAGAGCATCAGTCACTGCCTGATGAACATTTTTATTTGTTACTAGTAATTCTGAGTTGTTCTAAAGTGTAGTTTTGTCTGACCAACCTAATTAAAGAAAATCACAGATAGAATTAGTTTAACGATTACAGGACCACTTGTCAGGCAGAGAGCACCTGTGATTTAGGTATTTTTACTATAATATCCAACATACCATTGTACAGATACAGAATGAACAGTGTCCTGTTTACAGTGTCCATGATGCAGATGAGCTTCTCGAAGCAGTCTGCATTACACTTATTTGATCCTCTAACACTAACCAGAGACAAAACCATTTAAATAAATAAACCAATGATCATCAAGTGAATCAACTGGACAAACTCTGATATCAGCCACTTCCAGAATGGCATAGTCATTCCACATAGCGGCACAAGACTTTTTTCCCCCTTTTAATAAGACTAACCGATATATGTGTTTGGTGTGTTTAGGATTGAGTTCCCGACAGAGCGGCGGGTCAAGCGCTGGGCGTTTGGATTTTATGACCTGATGAGCGACCCGCGAGGGAGGATAGAGTTTGAGCAGTTTCTACAGAAGGAATACAGTCAGGAGAATATTCGCTTCTGGAAGGCCTGCGAGCAGATGAAGATAACCAGCCTATCTAAAGTGCCTCACCTAGCTGACAAGATCTACAAGTGAGCTTACATCTTAGTACACCTGACATCCTGAAAAACACCTCAGAGATCATGGTCTACAAGTGAGCTTACATCTTAGTACACATGACATCCTAAAAAAACACCTCAGAGGTCATGGTCTACAAGTAAGCTTACATCTAAGTACATCTGACATCCTGAAAAACACCTCAGAAGTCATGTTCTACAAGTGAGCTCACATCTTAGTACACCTGACATCCTAAAAAAACCCTCAGAGGTCATGGTCTACAAAAGTAAGCTTACATCTTAGTACACCTGACATGCTGAAAAACACCTCAGAGGTCATGGTCTACAAGTAAGCTTACATCTTAGTACACCTGACATCCTGAAAAAACCCTCAGAGGTCATGGTCTACAAGTAAGCTTACATCTTAGTACACCTGACATCTTCAAGAAATCCTCAGGGCTGTTGTTTACAAGTGAGCTTACATCTTAGTACACCTGACATCCTGAAAAACACCTCCGAGGTCATGGTCTACAAGTAAGCTTACATCTTAGTACACCTGACATCTTCAAGAAATCCTCAGGGCTGTTGTTTACAAGTGAGCTTACATCTTAGTAAACCTGACATCCTCAAATACCTTTAAGTGAGCTTACATCTTAGTAAACCTGACATCCTCAAACACCTTCAAGTGAGCTTACATCTGAGATTTAGTACAGTTGACACCTGATTGTGTTAAACTTTTTCCCTGTATAGATGTTAGAAACAGTTTAGGATGATATTTATTTATATATTGTGTAATAAACTTCTCTGTGAATTTGTATGGTAAGTTATACTATATATGTGTGAAGTGTGTTTGTACGCATTTCAGGGAGTTTCTGGCAGCAGGTGCCCCCTGTGAGGTGAACATAGACTGTCGTACCATGGACAAAGTCCTAGAGAATCTGAAGAAGCCCAGCAGGTAAAAAGCCTATACTATAGTATAGAAAGGAAATGGTTGAGACATTAATTACAGTGTGGGAGACAGTTACTTTTGATGATCAGTGTCATATATGAAAAATGCTGGTTTTCCTTGCAGCTTTGTTTCTTATCTTATCTAGCTAAGTGATGCTTTCGTATCTGTCTATATTCTCAAATGAAGTAGATCATTGCAACAGTCTACATAAATACAGAGTTCGCCATGGTGGCTACCTCCTTGGCTGTACGTGGGAATGTTTGCCAGCAACCTGCGGATGGCCTTGGGTTTCCCCGGGGCATCCCACCATAATGGTAATCACCATTGTATAGATGAAATATTCTTGAGTGTGGCGTAAAAAAACAATCAAATCAATAAATAAATACAGTATTGTTAAAACCTTTTTAATCAGTGTTTGTGTTGTTTACAGGTACACATTTGAGGCTGCACAACATCACATCTACATGCTGATGAAGAAAGACAGTTACTCCAGATTTCTCCGATCAGAAGACTACAAGAATTTGTTAGCCTGTGCACATAACCCTGGAGGGAAGAAAAAGTAGGCTATTATAGCTTCATCCAGCTGCAACATATGTTGCCCACGTGGCGAATTTCCACATACACTGTGGTTGTTTTCAGAAACATGCCTTTAGGCTGCTGTTTAATTACTGCTCTTTATTGCTGCATCTGTCTGCCCCAGATGTTGTTAATGTGCCAAGTTTTTAAATACACACTGGTGCATAGAGGTGAAATACATTATGGCCCACATATGCTTTCAAATACATACATTTGCATGTTTCTAGGGTTTCTTTCATATTCCATTCCTTTGATATTGAGGTTTCCATTTCCTTTATCTTTCTTAATATAAAGAATAGTTGAATTGCTGTAATAAAAATCATGTTGTTATCTCTTCCAAACTGTGCAATATCTAGGGAACTAATGGGCAGATCATCACCTTGTGTATTGATCAACTTTTAGGTTTATTTGCCCTCATGTTGTCACTTTGTCAGTATTTTGACATCGCAGCAGACAATAATCTTGTCTGTGATATATCTATAACTGCACAGTCCTTGAAACCCCTTGAAAGTGCTTGAAAAATACAATTTCGTTTTCACATTCTTGAAAGTCCTTAAAAAAGACAAATACTCCTGGAAACTCCTTGAAAATCCTAGTTTGTCCCGAACTTAAATATTGTCTGCTGACCACCCAGTCTGTATATTGGGGGCTCGCAGATAATTTTCCCATAATCAGGGCTTCCGCTGGCACTTGCCATTGTCGCAAATTTAGAACAATTTTTTGAAATGGCGATAAAATTTGAAGAACATGCGAATGTTTTTGGCGACAAATTTATTTACTTAAGAAAAAAATGCAAAAATTTTACAAAATCTACCATGAGAGTTTTCTGGGGTTTATAGCAGATTTCGCAATTTTTCTAATTAAAATAATCCGCTTACTTTCATTTCAAACGGCCTTATCTCGACGAAACAACAACAACACAGTCATATGGCGATTACTTGACAGAAATCTACAAAGCAGGTTCAGCATTGTTGCAAGTTGACTTACAATAAATAACACTTGAAATCATTTTTGTTAAATAACAAATGAGAATCATGGCATTTTGGGGGAGGCCTTTCATCGCCAATTGGAAAAAAAAAAAATTATCAAGGGAGATAAATCAAGGTAGAGGTATAACTGTAAATGAAATTACCTCCCATGAAAAATTTAAACTTTTCCGCTCAGTAAACTATTTTTTGGGGATCCGAAGTAAATTAGATGTTTCAGAATATGTGCCGTTACATAAATGTGTACGCCGTCTGGTTTTCTCCTGTCAGACTGTGTTACTCCAATGTACTGATCATAATGTTGCATTTAAATAAACTGAATATACAAATTAATTTCGTAACAAATTTTTCTGACAGAGGAAATTACATTTTACTACTATCTTACAGAAAGGTTGAAAAAAGGATTGATTTTTTTTTTCCAAAAAGCAAAAACACACTGCCAGGCATTGGTCCATTATTTTGAGGGTAATTGTTCTAAATGTAACGTTTGATAAACTCCAGCTATAGCTGGAAGAGACCAAACTGATTCTAGCAGCTACACCAAGGCAGATAAAAATGAATTACAGAAGGAGACCTACAAGAGTCATGGCCACTAAGGAGGTATGGCTAAAGAAAAATAGTATTCACTACAAAATCTGATGAGTAGCTAAAAAGAATGGCTAAAAAATACCGACCCAGAGGAAGCCCTGCATGATGATATATGGCCTTCATTTTTTACTGAGCCAAGGCCGGGTCAAAGAATGTGTCGCATTACAGAGGTGAAGGTCAGATATTTCTTGCAAAAGCAAGCGTACTATTCAGTATACTTGCATGCAAATTAAAGCATCTATAATTGAGACTTAAAATATAGTCTATAATTTGCACAATGGTATGTTTAAACTAGCCTTGAAAATGACAAAAAACTCCAGGAAAACTCCTTGAATTTCATTTTCATATACCTGTACGAACTCTGTTTAATTCAGTTTGGTTTGACTCTTAAAATCACTGGTCTTCAGAAGTGATTAACTTTTGTAGTTTTTCAGTCTGCTTGTATGTCCAGTCATCAGTACATTGACATTTTAGTGGACCAAAGACTTATCCCTGCTATTTCTCTTGATCTATTGAACAGGATGTAATAAAAGTTGGTTTGGAGCTTAATTATATGTACAATGGAAAACCATCTCCACAAAATGGTGTGCTTTTCTGCATACGGTTGTAAGAACAGATTGTCAAAGAACCCTGAAGTTATTTCCAAACACAGCCAAATCTTGGCCGGGCTGACAGGAGTTGGGATAAGAAACCCTGGCGGACAGCTCAATTTTAATAGCATGGAGAAAAAGATTAGGCTTTAAATATGTGTGTATAAAGTCTGGTGATAAGGCTTGGTGGGTGTAAAACGAAGCGGGAGTTCACTCGTCGTTAGTGTGATCAATCCTCGGTATGCCAGTAAAGTGAAAGGAAAGTAGACACAGCCACATGATGACATCCAATGAATGTCGCTTTCATGCACGCTATGCCACTGGCTGTGTCCCTCCTGTGGATCAAAGAGTGAGCTTCTAACAAATTGTGAACTGTGTACAACAATGCAATGGCTATTTGACAGCTGTGGCAATGCTAGCAGTTTCTAACTGGCTACAGAGGACAATTAAAATTGAAAACAATCCAAGACTAATCATGTTGCTTGACTGTGTTAATCAAGAATTAATAACTGGGGTTGAAATACTGGTTGTTGATTAAAATTATTCATCAAAGGTGCGAGAACAAGTGACATCTCTTTGAATACTGCTCATGGTAGGTGCGCAGGCAATCTTACAGTGATAATCCATCCACCATTGTTTTAATCTCTGTCTGATCCAGATCTACGAGGATTAGCGACACCGCAGGAAACAAAAGAGGATTAAAGCTAGCCTTCATAATACCTGTTTGACGTGCTTCTGTATTTCTGGCCGTAATATAACTAGAATGATTAAACAGTTGTAAGAATTTTTTTTAGTATTGCCTTGATTAAATGCGCGAAAATTAATCTTAGTAAATCTACTAAGGGGGAATAAAATAATGTTTACTGTGAAGCGGACAGAAGGAAAGAATAACAAGTATTAAATCTGATATACACATGAAATGGAGACTTACAGTGTAACACTGGATATAGCTATAGCTTACCAGTCCGTATTGCCAGTGCGGTTGGAAATGCCAGGACAGTGATCCAATTCAGCATCTGAAACTGTGAATCTGAAAGTCTGACCAGGGATGCCAGTGTCATAAATCAGAGTTTCAGTGTCGTATACTATGAGTTCAAATTGATACGACAGTGTATTTACTTCTCTGTAGCTAGAATTCATCTTCAGAATGACATCGTTTTAATAGGCATCACCAGGTTATATATGCCAGCTGGAGTTGCTTTGGCCATCTATGATGTCACCCGCTGAGCTTTACTGGGCCACTGGCTGGAGATTGGCTAGGGTAGTAAATCTTTTGTTTTTGGTGGATTTAAAGTCATAATTACGTTTCTCATAGGCGATCCTGGTAAAATACTGTTAAACAGGTTACAATCTCGAGACTTGGGACAAGTAGCTAAATCTGGACACTAATCCTTTAAGGTAAATATTGAGGATGTTATCTCAAAGTACTGCATTCATTGAGCTCAGGTTTTGCATATGTATACTGCATAATGACACAAGAGGGATGTTCTATCATTGATGCCCTGCAATTCTATGTAATTACTTTAAGTGACAAAATTCCTGACTTCGCATCTCTGCTGTATTAGAATCCATGTGAAAGTAAACATTTAAGTATACGTACATGTACCCTGGGTAGTGAAATGAGGATTTGCATTCAAGTGTCTCCATACATGTAGGTAAACATTCAGAGTTAAATCTAACCATTCAGAGTATATAAGTACATAAATATTCCCCATATATGTTCAGATATTGCAACATTTCGTTTACAGAAAACTTGACTGAGTTATTTGTAAGACCAAGTTGATGCTAAGATTGGTTACTCATTTGGGGTCAAGAGGTGGATTCACCACAAAACCGACTTGAAGTGGTGATGTACATGTAATATGCGTACAGTGTTTGCTGCTATGGTAACATACTGTGCATGCAGTGCTGGTTGCTATAGTAACATATGCATGCAGTGCTGGTTGCTTTGATGATGTAATATGCCTTCAATGCTGGTTGCTATCGTGACACAATATGCTCACTGTGCTAGTTGCTATGGTGACATAAAGTGTTTACAGTTCTGATTGCCATTGTGGTTACATACTACACAATGCTGTTTGAAGTCCCAGTCTGCTACATTGTAACTGTTTCATTTTATTAGCCCTGAAATCATGATGAAGATCTGCCAGCAACCTGGTCATTGGTTTCCCGCGATCTCTGCCCGGTTTCCTCCCACCATAATGCTGGCTGCTGTCAGCATATTCTTGACAATGGTCTAAAACACTGATCAAATAAATAAATAAATGAAATCATGGTTTTCTTTGTTGTACAGAGTAATAAAGGGTGTACTTGTAACTAACTCACTTCTACATTCGCAACTTTCCAAATTGGTTTTCACATGTTTTTATTTTTCTTTGCAGGTTCTTCCACTTTGGTTCTCGAAGAAAACCATCACCTACACTAAAGATTCGTCGGCGAAATAGCATCAGCAGTGACACTAACTCTCAAGTGGCCGAGTCAGTGGCAGGGCAGCATTCCTACAGCACAGGTAACCTGAGGGAACTAGAGATGAAGGCCCCACCATGCAGGTGAGTGAGGAGTGAAAAGGGAGGTGTGAGAACAGTTATCACCAATGACACTAACTCTCATGAGTCAATTGTAGGCCAGCATGCCTAAGGCACATTGCTACATTCTGTGGATTCTATCAGCCCACCATGCCTATTGAAGGTGTATGTTTGGTTTCAGAGCTGTGTCTTTGATCTGTCATTTATTGTAGCATTTCACTATTGTAGCATATTGTTAGTATCAACAGTATTTAAGGTATTCTTCCTTTGATTTGTGATGTCCTGTTAATTATTTGCTAAAATGAGCATAGAACAAAAATAAAAGGGAGGTATTTTAACAATGTGAATATGTACTTTTAGTGGCAGAGGAAATGTTCGTATTTACTATTTATGAATACAGTTAATGTATGTGAGAGTTCATGGGATATTGATAACTGAATTTGGCGTTACTGTTTTTAGGCACAGTGTGAATGGGTCAGATTCCAGTATCAGCAAAAGGTCAGTAGGAAATATTTACTAAAAGATATTGGTTTGTGAATGTTACTACACATCTTGAATGGTTGTCTTCCTGGAGAGTCCTTCACAGGGATTGTACTGGAACAGTTTACCAGGCTTGAGAGGCTTAGACAGATCTAGCTTTATGAGCCCGGAACATAAACTGGCTGAGCCCTTCTCTCATTGTTTCTCGCACCTCGGTGACAACAAGTGATCAGTTGAGCTCATGTAAGCTTTTTTTCACTGACCACTTGTCTATCACAAATATGGTGTGTATACATGTATATGGGAAAGTAACTTGTCACAGGTGTGTATACATGTCTTTGGGAAAGTAACTTGTCACAGGTGTGTATACATGTATATGGGAAAGTAACTTGTAACAGGTGTGTATACATGTATATGGGAAAGTAACTTGTCACAGGTGTGTATACATGTCTGTGGGAAAGTAACTTGTCAGAAGTGTGTATACATGAATATGGGAAAGTAACTTGTCAGAAGTGTGTATACATGTATATGGGAAAGTAACTTGTCACAGGTGTGTATACATGTATATGGGAAAGTAACTTGTCTCAGGTGTGTATACATGTATATGGGAAAGTAACTTGTCACAGGTGTGTATACATGTATATGGGAAAGTAACTTGTCAGAAGTGTGTATACATGAATATGGGAAAGTAACTTGTCACACGTGTGTATACATGTATATGAGAAAGTAACTTGTCACAGGTGTGTATACATGTATATGGGAAAGTAACTTGTCACAGGTGTGTATACATGTATATGGGAAAGTAACTTGTCACAGGTGTGTATACATGTATATGGGAAAGTAACTTGTCACACGTGTGTATACATGTATATGGGAAAGTAACTTGTCAGAAGTGTGTATACATGAATATGGGAAAGTAACTTGTCAGAGGTTCACACTGAGCACTCCAGGTTCTTCCACCAGATTGATGCTGGAGTTTGTCAGAATACCATCATATAAGTGAATACTTAGGGCATTAAGCAAGACACATTGAGCAACAAATACATGTACATAAATCATAAATTTTACCTGTGTGAATTATGATGAGCTGATATTTGGTCCTTTTTTCTCTGTTCAGTGACGTGTCCCCAACAAGTGTAAGAAAGAAACTGGACAAGTTAAAGGGAGAGAGCCCATCTAAGAGGACTCTGGAAGTGCCCACCCCATACCCAGTACAGAACCAGGAGCTGCCACATAACGATGACACCAAGTCTGTGGCCATCACGGTCCCCACCAAGCTCAATGCTGTCGCTCCCTGGGAGGCTTAACTAGCTATCACCTGATTCAGCCTGCGATACACTAGCCTGAGACCACCTGTACCTATGTTAGCTAAATCTGAAAATCTAAAAGAAATGGGATAATTGCTGGTAGTCTTGGTAAAAAGTGAACAATAGTTCATCTAGGAGATCTGTAAATTTTGTGTAGATACAGCTTTAAGTACGGCCCAGACATGATGACGAGTGTAGGTCAAGGTCTGTCGCCACAGTCTTGGTCGTCTATATATTTCAAGATCTGCATTTAGGTCAAGGTTTGTAGGTTCAGCCGAGATCACATATAGGCCAAGATTTGTAGGTACACCCCGGGTCATATGTAGGTCAGGGTCTGTAGATACAGCCCAGGTCACATATAGGTCAGGGTCTGTAGGTACACCCCAGGTCATATGTAGGTCAGGGACTGTAGATACAGCCCAGGTCACATAAAGGTCAAGGCGAGATGAAATTCTGTAAGTACGCATGTACAGCTTCTGATCAGTCCACCTCATTTCTATTGTATTGATGAGTGTACTGATAATGTTATAGATAATATGGTACCGGAACACCTGTGATTGTAAGATGGTGTTAGTACATTTTATATGCACCGAAAATTTCAGTTACGATGCACTGACCTGGTGACTACTGTAGCTGTTAGGAGATAAGGTATGTAGCGCTTGAAGGTGTGTATCTGGTGCGTGTGCAGGTGTTCACATAGACCACGTGTCTGTTATATAGAGAGATTTAGATTTGATATCAGTCCTGGTGAATAGCCTCAGCCAGCCTGACACCAAGACTCTAAAGCAATACCTCTCCATTCCAGCCAGTTTGTTTGACTTACTCTTGTCTTTTGTGTATTTTCTGGATTTATGTGGGTGAGTGGTCAATCTCAATCCTTTCATAGTTCTTGGACAGAGCAGGTGTGGGTTAGATAGCTCACCTGTGTCATCCACATCCTGGGTAGTTCTGAGATCTTCATAATCTGGACATGATACATGTAGGTGTGGGGTAGATCTAAGTGAACTCACCTGTGTCATCTGTATCCAGGGTAACTGTGAGATCTTTATTACCTTGACATAACAGGTTTGGGGTAGATCTCAGGTAACTCACCTGTGTCATCCACACTCAGGATAACTTCGAGATCTTTATTACCTGCACAGGACAGGTGAGGGGTAGAATTGAGATCTTTATTACCTGGACATAACAGGTTTAGGGTAGATCTTGGGTAACTCACCTGTGTTATCCACATCCTGGGTTGCTCTGAGATCTTCATAATCTGGACATGACAGGTGTGGGGTAGATCTAAGTGAACTCTCCTTTGTCATCCGTATCCAGGGTAACTGTGAGATCTTTATTACCTGGACATGACAGGTGGAGGGTAGTTCTCAGGTAACTCACCTGTGTCATGCACATCCAGGGTAACTCTGAGATCTTTATAACCTGGACATGGCATGTGACGGTTAGAGCTCAAGTAACTCACGTGTGTCATCCACATCTAGGGTAACTCTGAGATTTTCATAATCTGAACATGACAGGTGTAGGGTAGCTTTGAGATCTTTAAAACCTGGACATGACAGGTGTTGGGTAAATCTCCAGTAACTCACCCGTGTCATCCACAACCAGGATAGCTTTGAGATCTTCATTACCTAGACATGACAGGTGTGGGGCAGCTCTGAGATCTTCAGTACCTGGACATGACAGGTGTAGGGTAGATCTCAGGTTACTCACCTGTGTCATCTACATTCTTTGTAACTTTGAGATCTTTAAAACCTAGACATGGCAGGTGAAGGTTAGAGCTCAGGTAACTAACGTGTGTCAATCACATCCCGGGTAACTAACGTGTGTCATCCACATCCAGGGTAACTCTGAGATCTTCATAATCAGGACATGACAGGTGTAGGGTAGCTCTGAGATCTTTTTTACCTGGACAGGACAGGTGAAGGATAAAATTGAGATCTTTATTACCTGGACATAACAGGTTTGGAGTATATCTCAGGAAACTCACCTGTGTCATCCACATCCTGGGTAGCACTGAGGTCTTCATAATCTGGACGTGACAGGTGTGGGGTAGATCTAAGTGAACTCTCCTTTGTCATCAGTATCCAGGGTAACTGTGAGATCTTTATTACCTGGATCTTTATTACCTGGACATGACAAGTGGAGGGTAGTTCTGGAGGTGGAGGGTAATTCTACCCCTCACCTGTCCTGTCCAGGTAATAAAGATCTTGGAGTTATCCTGGGTGTGGATGACACAGGTGAGTCAAATGCCATGTCCAGGTTATAAAGATCTCAGAGTTACCCTGGATGTGGATGACACAGGTGAGTTACCTGAGAACTACCCTCCACCTGTCATGTCCAGGTAATAAAGATCTCACAGTTACCCTGGATACGGATGACAAAGGATAGTTCACTTAGATCTACCCCACACCTGTCATGTCCAGATTATGAGGATCTCAGAGCTACTGGACATAACAGGTTTGGGGTAGATCTTGAGTGATTCACTTGTGTCATCCACACCCAGGGTAGGTTTGAGATCTTCCTTACCTGGACATGACAGGTTTAGGGTAGATCTCAGGTAACTCACATGTGTTATCCACACACAGGGTAGCTTTGAGATCTTCCTTACCTGGACGTGACAGGTTTAGGGTAGATCTCAGGTAACTCACATGTGTCATCCACACACAGGGTAGCTTTGAGATCTTTCTTACCTGGACGTGACAGGTTTAGGGTAGATCTCAGGTAACTCACATGTGTTATCCACACACAGGATAGCTTTGAGATCTTCCTTACCTGGACGTGACAGGTTTAGGGTAGATATCAGGTAACTCACATGTGTCATCCACACACAGGATAACTTTGAGATCTTTCTTACCTGGACGTGACAGGTTTAGGGTAGATCTCAGGTAACTCACATGTGTCATCCACACACAGGATAACTTTGAGATCTTTCTTACCTGGACGTGACAGGTTTAGGGTAGATCTCAGGTAACTCACATGTGTTATCCACACACAGGATAGCTTTGAGATCTTCCTTACCTGGACATGACAGGTTTAGGGTAGATCTCAGGTAACTCACTTGTGTCATCCACACACAGGGTAGCTTTGAGATCTTCCTTACCTGGACGTGACAGGTTTAGGGTAGATATCAGGTAACTCACATGTGTCATCCACACACAGGATAACTTTGAGATCTTTCTTACCTGGACGTGACAGGTTTAGGGTAGATCTCAGGTAACTCACATGTGTCATCCACACACAGGGTAGCTTTGAGATCTTCCTTACCTGGACGTGACAGGTTTAGGGTAGATATCAGGTAACTCACATGTGTCATCCACACACAGGATAACTTTGAGATCTTTCTTACCTGGACGTGACAGGTTTAGGGTAGATCTCAGGTAACTCACATGTGTCATCCACACACAGGGTAGCTTTGAGATCTTCCTTACCTGGACGTGACAGGTTTAGGGTAGATCTCCGGTAACTCACATGTGTCATTCACACCCAGGATAGCTTTGAAATCTCCCTTACCTGGACGTGACAGGTTTAGGGTAGATCTCGAGGGATTCACCTGTGTCATTCACACCCAAGATAGCTTTGAAATCTTCCTTACCTGGACATGACAGCTGTAGGGTAGCTCTGAGATCTTTGTTACGTGGACATGACAGGTGTGGTGTAGATCTCTAGTGATTCACCTGTGTCTCACCCACACACAGGATAGCTCTGAGATCTTCCTTACCTGGACATGACAGCTGTAGGGTAGCTCTGAGATCTTTGTTACGTGGACATGACAGGTGTGGTGTAGATCTCTAGTGATTCACCTGTGTCTCACCCACACACAGGATAGCTCTGAGATCTTCCTTACCTGGACATGACAGCTGTAGGGTGGCTCTGAGATCTTTGTTACGTGGACATGACAGGTGTGGTGTAGATCTCTAGTGATTCACCTGTGTCTCACCCACACACAGGATAGCTCTGAGATCTTCCTTACCTGGACATGAGAGATGTTTGGTAGATCAAATGTAACTCACCTACGCTCTCCACACCCTGGGTAATTCTGAGATGTTGGGTTCTGTTTCCCT
Source organism: Liolophura sinensis (assembly GCF_032854445.1). Taxonomy (NCBI): domain Eukaryota; kingdom Metazoa; phylum Mollusca; class Polyplacophora; order Chitonida; family Chitonidae; genus Liolophura; species Liolophura sinensis. The sequence goes on from NC_088295.1 coordinate 4,983,739, forward strand.
CGCTCTGTACAGGAAACTTCATCATTGCACTGTAAAATAACTAATTCATCTGTGGCAGTAAGTTGTGTGGCTATATGTTAGCATGTGGCCACCATATAGTCCATTTAATCATGAGCACATTGGGTATAGTACCTACTGATACACTGTTTATTGAAGTAGTCACTGACCATATTAGTCACATGTACATTGTTTAGAGTTTTGCCATTTTTTTTAGCCTGTTAAAGTTATGTAAAAGATATAAAACATTGACTGTGCTGTCAGTAAGGAGATCATACAACATGGTTCAAGTTTACCTCATGCAAATATAGAAATATACAAATGTGTGCTGTATTGTAAATAACCCTGACCTAGATGAAAACAAAAACTATTACATTGTAGTATTTGCCAGAACACCTAAATGCATATTTGTCTGTTGAAATATTTGTGTTGTTTTATATATAGATGTATATTAATATGAATAGCTGATATTTTACGAGTTGAAGAGATGTCAGTATTGGGGCTAGGAAACAACCACTACAAATTCAGAACATCACCATTGATCCTGTCTTGTAGGTCAACAGTCGTTTTCATAACTGTACACACACCGTGTGATGAACACATTCATTCAAACCAGGCTTTATTTTTTGTCTGTACCATCATCAGATGATTCAGTATTTACAATTCAGATTCCTGCATGAGTAGTTTGTGATACTGCACTGATCCTCAATTGTTAATTGGTACACGCATGTTACAGTAACAATGGTTGATTGAGTAATGACTTGTGGAAAATATTAGCCCTAGGCTAACCCCTGCCAGCCAGGCTAGCAGGAATACCCTAATTTTTCTCATTTTTGTTGTGCCCAAAGCAGAAGATTACACATTCCCAGCTTTTTGGAAAAGTATCGATATTAGTATGTTGTTCATTAGATGTTCTAACCATGTGAGAAAAAAAGAAACTAAATACTCCTGCTACATTTACATGTATATTTGCTAAAAGAGTAGGCCGGGTGTCTCAAAATTAGAAGAAATAGGGTAACTTATAGTGCTACTTCAGCCTGAAGAGAAGTTAGGCAGAAATATTAAAATGATATGAGGGCCCCCCTATGGAACAGAGCTAACACCACGGTTCAAAAAGATTTACGACAAATAACACTACTTAACACCTATAAATGAAGTCCACAAAAACAAAATCTTCAGCAGTTGCCATGAACTTGTTCTGATGTGACGTGATAATATTCCTTCTGTGATGATGGGTAGAGGTGAGGTTGAGTAAGGCAATTATGCTGGAATGACGTGCCCATTTGAAAGTACGACATCATTTGTGGCTGTACGTTTGTAATGGGTGATGCCAAGTGCTCTAGCATGACGTCGCATAAGGCAAAATTTAAAACAACAGAAAGCTTTTGTTTTGCTACTCTCTTCTGAAACTTGCCAGCAGGTTTAATATGTTGCAATTTTTTTCCAATTTAGGAAAGCAATCCTTGTTACTTAACCCTGCTTTTAAGACATACAGGCCTTGACACTGGAGTAGCTCTTTAAGGCTAAACCATGCCAGTTAGACTAGGAGAAGTATCTAGGTTAACCTGTACTGGTTAATGTAGAAGTAACTTAATGCTAACTTCTGGCAGTTAGACTTGGAGAAGTATCTAGGTTAACCTGTGCTGGCTAATCTAGAAGTAACTTAAGGCTAACCTCTGGCAGTTAGACTAGGAGAAGTATCTAGGTTAACCTGTGCTGGCTAATCTAGAAGTAATTTAAGGCTAACCTCTGGCAGTTAGACTAGGAGAAGTATCTAGGTTGACCTGTGCTGGCTAATCTAGAAGTAACTTAAGGCTAACCTCTAGCAGTTAGACTAGGAGAAGTATCTAGGTTAACCTGTGCTGGCTAATCTAGAAGTAACTTAAGGCTAACCTCTAGCAGTTAGACTAGGAGAAGTATCTAGGTTAACCTGTGCTGGCTAATCTAGGGGTAACTTAAGGCTAACCTCTGGCAGTTAGACTAGGAGAAGTATCTAGGTTAACCTGTGCTGGCTAATCTAGAAGTAACTTAAGGCTAACCTCTGGCAGTTAGACTAGGAGAAGTATCTAGGTTAACCTGTGCTAGCTAATCTAAAAGTAACGTAAGGCTAACCTCTGGCAGTTAGACTAGGAGAAGTATCTAGGTTAACCTGTGCTGGCTAATCTAGGAGAAGTAACTTAATGCTAACCTCTGGCAGTTGGGCCAGGAGAAGTAACTTAAAGATAATCCCTGCCAGCTAAGCTAGAAGAAGTAACTATACCAGTTATATGTAGACTAGGAGAAATATACTCATTATCACTGTTACTGTCATTATTTTTGTAATGTCCAAGTGATGTTAATCTTGATTTTCTCACCTGCACTGGTAATATATAGAACATGTATGAATACACATACATATGTTGAAGTATTCATGTCTGATGAAATTTCATTGAAAATCTGGTGTTTACTTGGTTTTGCAGAAATTTATGTACAAAAGATACTTGTTTTAAACATAACCTGTTTTAGGTGTTCACCTAAAAGTTTGTAAACATGAATGGTTTATGTACATGTACTTGTTTGTGTTAGCTTGGCAACTATCATGTAAATAACATGTTCACTGTGTTACTTTATAGGAATGGTTTGCTCTTGGCATACGTTGTGTGCATGTCCTCTAGGAACTTGTGCTCTATACCACAAAATACGGAACTATTGACGGAATGCACTGTGGAAATCCTATTTTTGTTGGCTTTAACACAGATGAAATTTTTTAAAATTTTGTTTATGCTTGTTTGTATTTTGTATAATTCATTTATGATGTTTATAAAATGTATGATGTTTATGTTTATATTGTTATGAATGCAAGTATGAAAAACTAGCTTTGGGTCTCAAGTCATGAATTTGTTAGCAATACATTATGTCAGTATACATGTACATCTACACAATTGTTTATGGTCAGTATGCAATTGGAGTATTTTAGTGTGCAATTCATTTAAAATCTACGGTAAGACGTATTGTCAAATATGGCAAGGTAAGAGAAAATGTGGGCTGTATGTACTAAGCTTTGGATCTAATATCCAATATTAGTTGCTACACTTCGCGGTCCCTTGCTGAAGCAGAGTTAGCATTTGATTGATAGGTTATTAGTAAGGAAAGACTCCAATTTTCAAGGGAGGTAAAAACATTACAAGGAGTATGATGTGTGGTAAATTTAAAGGCTGTGATTGACACAGATGAGGTTCAGATTGTGACAGAAACACCTCACTTTCTACTGTAATGATGTAGGCTACCCATTTGGCTGGCAGTGTGGCAATGTTGGCCTCACATCGAGGCCAACATATGTATGCCACATATATAAGCTGAACAAGACTACATGTACATTTGTGATTATTCCAACAGTGACACTGTTGACAGTGTTGTATATCACATGTGTGATTGTTCCACCACAGTCAAAAGTGTTGACAGTGTTGTATATCACATGTGTGATTATTCCACCACAGTCAGAAGTGTTGACAGTGTTGTATATCACACGTGTGATTATTCCACCACAGTCAAAAGTGTTGACAGTGTTGTATATAGCATGTGTGATTATTCCACCACAGTCAGAAGTGTTGACAGTGCTTTGTATCACACGTGTGATTGTTCCACCACAGTCAAAAGTGTTGACAGTGTTGTATATTGCATGTGTGATTATTCCACCACAGTCAGAAGTGTTGACAGTGTTGTATATCACACATGATTATTCCACCACAGTCAGAAGTGTTGACAATGTTGTATATCACATGTGTAATGGGTAAATGAGCATTGTTAAAGCCGTGTGTCAATCACAGGCATTTCTTCTGCCTTCAGGTGTGCAGAAGAAAAAATAACTCCATGTGTGCCATTTCATATTATTACACGCAAGACCCTCTCCCTCCCCCCTCCATGCCCCCTTACTTACAGGTTAATTAGCCAATGCTAATTAAGGCACATGTATTTGGGGATTAGTATGCCCTAAGCGGTTGTCTAAGCTGCATCAGTATGAACTTCAGTATTTCTGGTAAGGTTTAAATAATACAGGCATAATACACAACCCACCCAAATATGACTGAGCAGAGCTGTTATATTGTGTGTGACAGGGAGATAACTGGTGATTACAATACTATCTGTTTCTTATAAAACGTTACCACTTGTCTATGCTGTGTGATGGACTCGTAGCTAAGGGTGCATGCTGCAAGTCATTCAGGAATACAGGTATGCGCAGCTACAAAGTGCAATTATTGCTGTTTACTAGTTGCCTTTATTGTGTTACATTATTTTTATAAACTGGGACCAATACTTTTTCACTTCTGTACAATTATGCCTTTTTTTTTCTTTTTTTTTTGCCTGTGTTAACTACATGTAATGTGGTTTTAAATGCTTTATGAACTTTTCTTAGGAGTTTATGAATGAAATGTTATCACAGACTTTCGTTGTTCCTTGATAGTGAAAACAACACCACAGGTGTTGACATTTAAACAATTAGTATGAAAAGTCTAACTACCTAGCACCAACTGTGGTGTAATAGTATGTTTGGTAAATTAAACTGTTTTAGTGGTATGCTAATGACATGTGGGAATAAAGGCATAGTTTTAGGCCTAGGTATGATTGCTTCTTGCACATACAAGTCTATTAGGGAAACAGGAGCTCTGTTGCCATAGGAATACTCATGTAATTTTCTTTCTGCACTTTTGTGCATTTTTTCTAGTCTTGTTTTATTTATACTTTAATTGATATCCATAAGCATAATATTGTTATACATGTATGTGTATATATACACAATCATTATTTTGGGGTTTTTATCTCATTACAGGTACATTTACAGCTGCATGTACATGAATATCACTTCTCACATTTCAAAATTATTTTCTGGAGCTTTTGCCACTTAAGTGTATTAATGCAAGTATCAGTGTATAAATTATGTTTCATTTAATGGAGATCTTAAGGGAGACATATGTTTGTGGTAAGCTGAACACATTCGTTGTTCGTATTAGTTGAGGACTATTTTATCAAGATGTAGTTGTTAATGGTTTTAATACTAACACATATCACTGGTTTCAGATGACTTCACACAGCTAGTGCAGACTAGTTGTAGTTGTTGACACGTACAGAGGGGTCTACAGCTAGAGTAAGCGTGTGCAATTCACAGGATCCTAATGATGATTATATACTTACAATACAGCAGGGTCATGATAGTTTGGTAGAAATAAAGAATGTGAACCATTATTTGTTCCCGTAAGCTGGAAACAAAATTGATCAACTAAGCATATCTGATATGGGGAGAGAAGTGATTTATTTATACCCTACCATAAGCTGAATTTCCATGGTGGTCAACAAAAGATGGCATGAATCAAACAACAAAACATTAGTTGTTATTGTCTCTTAATTAGATCTCTAACAATTCATGAACACAAGAGTGACATGAACCCACCAGACTTATCAAGTCTCTTTGTAAATAAAGCAGCAGAAATCCTCCGCATGGTTTGGTCTCAGTACTTGTTACTGTATCCTGCTGTGACTTCACCTACATGTACATAACAGTAGTCACAGGTACAGGTCGATGGATTGAATGAAAGACTGGTTTCTGTTAAATGACACACTCAAGAATTTTTCCCTTATACAGTTGCAGCCAGTTTTATGAATGGAGGAACATGGAGGAACTGATAAACTTTCCCACCTATGATGGACCGTGATAGGGGAAGAGATAGGTCTATAAATATGCAGTGTGAGGCAGTTTTATGAATGGAGGAACTAATGATCTTTCCCAGGTATGATGAACTGTGATAGGGGAAGAGATAGGTCTATAAATATGCAGTGTGAGGCAGTTTTATGAATGGAGGAATTAATGATCTTTCCCAGGTATGATGAACTGTGATAGGGGAAGAGATAGGTCTATAAATATGCAGTGTGAGGCAGTTTTATGAATGGAGGAACTGATAAACTTTCCCAGGTATGATGGACCGTGATAGGGGAAGAGATAGGTCTATAAATATGCAGTGCGAGGCAGTTTTATGAATGGAGGAACTGATGATCTTTCCCAGGTATGATGAACCATGATGGGGAAGAGTTGGGTCTATAAATATGCTGTGCGAGGCAGTTTTATGAATGGAGGAACTAATGATCTTTCCATTGTATGATGAACCGTGATAGGGGAAGAGATGGGTCTATAAATATGCTGTGTGAGGCAGTTATACGAATGGAGGAACTAATGATCTTTCCCTTGTATGATGAACCGTGATAGGGGAAGAGATGGGTCTATAAATATGCTGTGCGAGGCAGTTATATGAATGGAGGAACATGGAGGAACTGATGAACTTTCCCAGGTATGATGGACCGTGATGGGGAAGAGATGGGTCTATAAATATGCTGTGCAAGGCAGTTTTATGGTCAGGGGAACATGGAGGAACTGATGAACTTTCCCAGGTATGATGAACCGTGATAGGGGAAGAGATAGGTCTATATATATGCTGTGCGAGACAGTTTTATGAATGGAGGAACTAATGATCTTTCTCTTGTATAATGAACCGTGGTAAGGGAAGAGATGGATCTATACATATGCTGTGCGAGACAGTTTTATGAATGGAGGAACTAATGATCTTTCCCTTGTATAATGAACCGTGATAGGGGAAGAGATGGGTCTATACATATGCTGTGCGAGACAGTTTTATGAATGGAGGAACTAATGATCTTTCCCTTGTATAATGAACCGTGATAGGGGAAGAGATGGGTCTATAAATATGCTGTGCAAGGCAGTTTTATGAATGGAGGAACTAATGATCTTTCCCTTGTATAATGAACCGTGATAGGGGAAGAGATGGGTCTATAAATATGCTGTGTGAGACAGTTTTATGATTGGAGGATCTAATGATCTTTCCCTTGTATGATGAACCATGATAGGGGGAAAATATGGGTCTATAAATATGCTGTGCAAGGCAGTTTTATGGTCGGGGGAACATGGAGGAACTGATGAACTTTCCCAGGTATGATGAACCGTGATGGGGAAGAGATGGGTCTGTACATATGCTGTGCGAGGCAGTTTTATGAATGGAGGAACTAATGATCTTTCCCTTGTATAATGAACCGTGATAGGGGAAGAGATGGGTCTATAAATATGCTGTGCGAGGCAGTTTTATGAATGGAGGAACTAATGATCTTTCCCTTGTATGATGAACCATGATAGGGGAAGAGATGGGTCTATAAATATGCTGTGCGAGGCAGTTTTATGGTCAGGGGAACATGAAGGAACTGATGAACTTTCCCAGGTATGATGAACCATGATAGAGGAAGAGATGGGTCTATAAATATGCTGTGCGAGGCAGTTTTATGAATGGAGGAACTAATGATCTTTCCCTTGTATGATGAACCATGATAGGGGAAGAGATGGGTCTATAAATATGCTGTGCGAGGCAGTTTTATGGTCAGGAGAACATGGAGGAACTGATGAACTTTCCCAGGTATGATGAACCATGATAGGGGAAGAGATGGGTCTATAAATATGCTGTGCAAGGCAGTTTTATGGTCAGGGGAACATGGAGGAACTGATGAACTTTCCCAGGTATGATGAACTGTGATGGGGAAGAGATGGGTCTATAAATATGCTGTGCAAGGCAGTTTTATGGTCAGGGGAACATGGAGGAACTGATGAACTTTCCCAGGTATGATGAACCGTGATAGGGGAAGAGATAGGTCTATAAATATGCAGTGCGAGGCAGTTTTATGAATGGAGGAACTAATGATCTTTCCCTTGTATAATGAACCATGATAGGGGAAGAGATGGGTCTATATATATGCTGTGCGAGACAGTTTTATGAATGGAGGAACTAATGATCTTTCCCTTGTATAATGAACCGTGATAAGGGAAGAGATGGATCTATACATATGCTGTGCGAGACAGTTTTATGAATGGAGGAACTAATGATCTTTCCCTTGTATAATGAACCGTGATAGGGGAAGAGATGGGTCTATACATATGCTGTGCGAGACAGTTTTATGAATGGAGGAACCAAAGATCTTTCCCTTGTATAATGAACTGTGATAGGGGAAGAGATGGGTCTATAAATATGCTGTGCAAGGCAGTTTTATGAATGGAGGAACTAATGATCTTTCCCTTGTATAATGAACCGTGATAGGGGAAGAGATGGGTCTATAAATATGCTGTGTGAGACAGTTTTATGAATGGAGGAACTAATGATCTTTCCCTTGTATAATGAACCGTGATAGGGGAAGAGATGGGTCTATAAATATGCTGTGCGAGGCAGTTTTATGAATGGAGGAACTAATGATCTTTCCCTTGTATGATGAACCATGATAGGGGAAGAGATGGGTCTATCAATATGCTGTGCGAGGCAGTTTTATGGTCAGGGGAACATGAAGGAACTGATGAACTTTCCCAGGTATGATGAACCGTGATGGGGAAGAGATGGGTCTGTACATATGCTGTGCGAGGCAGTTTTATGATTGGAGGATCTAATGATCTTTCCCTTGTATGATGAACCATGATAGGGGAAAATATGGGTCTATAAATATGCTGTGCAAGGCAGTTTTATGGTCGGGGGAACATGGAGGAACTGATGAACTTTCCCAGGTATGATGAACCGTGATGGGGAAGAGATGGGTCTGTACATATGCTGTGCGAGGCAGTTTTATGAATGGAGGAACTATTGATCTTTCCCTTGTATGATGAACCGTGATAGGGGAAGAGATGGGTCTATAAATATGCTGTGTGAGGCAGTTTTATGAATGGAGGAACTGATGAACTTTCCCAGGTATGATGAACCGTAATGGGGAAGAGATGGGTCTATAAATATGCTGTGCGAGGCAGTTTTATGAATGGAGGAACTAATGATCTTTCCCAGGTATGATGAACCGTGATAGGGGAAGAGATGGGTCTATAAATATGCTGTGCGAGGCAGTTTTATGAATGGAGGAACTAATGATCTTTCCCAGGTATGATGAACTGTGATAGGGGAAGAGATGGGTCTATACATATGCTGTGCGAGACAGTTTTATGAATGGAGGAACTGATGAACTTTCCCTTGTATGATGAACCGTGATAGGGGAAGAGATGGGTCTATAAATATGCTGTGCAAGGCAGTTTTATGAATGGAGGAATTAATGATCTTTCCCAGGTATGATGAACCATGATAGAGGAAGAGATGGGTCTATAAATATGCTGTGCGAGGCAGTTTTATGGTCAGGGGAACATGGAGGAACTGATGAACTTTCCCAGGTATGATGAACCGTGATGGGGGAAGAGATGGGTCTACAGTTTGAACCCATACGATAAGGTGGGTATGTATGGAGTCAGATACTGATTATGTATACTGAGCTATTTGATCTGAGCTGAACACCTTGCTCTAGAATGTTTTAGTTTTCATCAGCAGTGTGCCACCAGTCTTTGGCAAGTGACTAACTTTCCCTCAGATTTTCACCTGTATGCCATGACCTGCCAGATAAAGGCCCAGGAAGAGTGCAGGCAGGCATATCCAAGCTAGGATAGGACTGAACCAACACACTGAACTTAAGCAAGCATGTGAACTGCATGATCATGATTTGCACCTTGACAAAAGGATTTATTTATTTATTTCATTGGTGTTTTACGCCATACTTGAGAATATTTCACTTATATGACTGGGACAGCATTGTGGTGGGAGGAAACCGGGCAGAGCCCGCAGGGAAACCCATGACCATCTGCAGGTTGCTGTCAGACTTGACAAAAGGCAGCCAATAATTAATCTAAGCAGGAAAGGGAGGAGGTAATTCCATCTGTCTAAATGGAGGAAGGATGCATGTCCCAACCCTACATTAAATCCCATGTATTTGGTGACAATATATACTACTACAACAATCATTGGGTTTTTTAATGTTTATTATCTTAAAAAATCAGGAATGTAAACTTAGCTGAACATTCAGAACACTTCAGAGCTCAGCTTTCATACATTTGCAATATCTGTATATTCAGAAAAGAACACTAAATAACACTACTAACTGGGCAAAACAAACACTAAAGCGACATTACAGACCTTTCAGTACTAAGACATACAGGTAGGAGAGGGAACACAGAGTACACTGAAGCAAAATTAAACACCTTTCAGCACTAACACAAACAGGTAGCTGAGGGAACAGAAACACTGAAGCAGGACTACAGGCCATTTGGCACTAATGCAAACAGGTAACGGAATGCAGAGAGCACTAAAGCAAAACTACAGATTTTTCAGCACTAACAACAGGTAACGGGGAACACAAACAGTAATGTAGCACTACAGACTTTTAAGCACTAAGACAAAGCAGGAACAGAGAGAAACATTGAAGTAGAACTACAGACATTTCAGCACTAACACAAACAGGTAGCAGAGGGAACAGAAACACTGAAGCAGGACTACAGGCCATTTGGCACTAATGCTAACAGGTAACGGAATGCAGAGAGCACTAAAGCAAAACTACAGACTTTTCAGCACTAACAACAGGTAACGGGGAACACAAACAGTAATGTAGCACTACAGACTTTTAAGCACTAAGACAAAGCAGGAACAGAGAGAAGCATTGAAGTAGAACTACAGACATTTCAGCACTAACACAAACAGGTAGCAGAGGGAACAGAAAAATACTGAAGCAGCATTGTAGATTTAATGGATGCATGGAGTTTTACATACATCTAAGGTTGCACCAATAGAGAGTTCATCATCAATAGAAACACATGTATATTCACCAAATAAGGAATACAGAAATGTTATTAAAGCAGTTTTATGGTTGGAGGAACATGGCATCCAACACCTGAATATTAAGCCAAGTCAGTCTCGGATGCGCCCCAGTAGGTTATAATGACATACATGTTACAGTCATGTACCTGTAGGGACAAGAAGGCCAAAGGCTAGACTGCTCCAATCTATCATTCACTAAAGTAGACTAGGAACAAAATTTATCAGAATTGCAAATCGAAGAAAATACTTTTTTTTTTTTTGCTAGTTTTCACTCTTTCTTCACTTTTCTCATATTTAATACATTACTTCTCACCTCACCCCAACCACTTTTGTGTTTGGGTGTGTGCTTGATGGAACACTCAATGGCCTATTTCTCTAATCTTCTTGCATGCTGAAGGGAAACTCTGAAGGCAATTTATCCACCTCAATTTTTGGATCATGTTAATAATTAATGCTTTGGTGGGCTTATCAACATCATGCTTCACATAAAGTATATTTCCCTAGTTTAGCCACAGTAATGCCCTCAACATACATATAAATATCAGTTGAATATGACATGGTTGAAGAAAAAGCCCGGCATCAGGTACAATCTAATACCCTGAACTTGCTTTTACAAGCACATCATAGCTGCACACATCCACATGAATAACAGGTTAAAGAAAAAATACAGTATACATATAAATGAAACTTTCACTCCGTTTCCACTGGAACATGCAATACTGGTACCAAACATTAGCTAATACTGGTAAGGTCACATCTGGACATACATATGTATAGGTATGATTTTATAAATCTACAATCCTACAGAGATGTACAGCCCACATGGATTAAACTCAAGAGATTATTATATTATCAGTCACGATCACAATCGCACAGAGCTCTACAGCTTAAGTGGATTAAGCTCAGAGATGGATATATTATACGGTACTCGGTCACTATCACAATTTCAGAGAGCTCTACAGCTACCAGGGATTAAACTCAGAGATTAATATAATACCACACTCAACGACAGAAACAATCCAGTTAATTAATATAACTGTAACCAGTTAGCAAACACTGAAGAGGCTGGCCACTCATCATTTTCTATCATGCTGGCAAGAAAACCGACAAAAAACATGATGTACTACACATCTGTGAGACATCTCATTATTACGCCTCATAATCATCTGAATCTACCTGTACCTGAACAACTGAGCACCTAAACGTACAAAGGAGTCCATGATCAATTCTCGGATCAAATCTGCCTGGCTACAAATCATTTAGCGGTAATACATTAAGTACAGTCACTAGCAAGCCTTTATGATTTTCTTTCTCCCAACACATTTTAAAAGCATAATAAGTCTTGATATGTTTTACACCTCCTTTTACAATACATCCGCGCTATATTAATTCAGCAATGAAGTAGCGTATGCCTATCTATGATTTATACAGAATCTCCACCATTTACAAATTCTTTGTAAACATTTGTATTATCTTACATGTGCATTAATCCATAATCACAGACAAATCAGTTACAATGCTGTGAAAGCCAAATTACTACATTGCTAATGCAAAGTAAAAGCATTCTCTAGTATTTACACTAAGTAGTAAAAGATTGTCTCAGCACACTGTATGTATATAAAGTGTGAAGGTCAACCTTCATAACGTTACACGGTACACAAACAACAAAATTATTGCATGACAAGCCAACCCAATCATCTTTACATACACCAGTGTGTGTATAACTTAGTCTGTAACTAGGAATGTCACTGGTTGTTATTCATCACACCAAATATGCATATAGAAACAATAAAAGAATTGATATTTACATGTACCCCTACTAAACCTGTGTGTGCATGACATTCTGCCATTCTATGACATGAAAGAAGGACAAGTAAGCCTCCCACAGGATGCAAAGACAATAATGCAAACACAGCCAACTTTACTACATTACCTGCTGCTCATTGCAAGATGTCCATTAAATAGGAAAAAATATGAGGTAAAAAAAGGAGGACTTTCAGATGATCAAACAATATCACATCTAATATTCAACAATATGGTTACTGTTACAAATGATGTAACAACTCTTGAAAGTAGGCTACAAACAAACAACAGTAATTTTTTGTTCAAATAATTATACACCATTTATTAAAAGTCACATTCTTTGTGTAAAAAGCAGAAAAAAACAAAACAAGAACAAAATAACAGCTTCAATATGTGTTTTCTGTAAGTGAAAGTTAATTCCTCAACATCCTACTTGATAATAGTCTTGTATGTACACGTAGTGTTAATGGACCTGACTAAACACAAGAACACAAAGATATGTGAATACAATAACACATTAACAGTATTTAGACTTTTGGTCATCAGGAATGTCACATGTACCTGGTCCACATCAACTTCACATTTCAGTTTACTTATACATCTACTTTATTTCAAATTCTAGGAGAGAACTGTCACTGTCTATTACACAGGTTTCAAGCTACAATGAAATGCAGCCAAAGCTACATGTAGCTAGTTTGAGGAGCCAGAGGTACTTGAGTGAGCATTGTGAAGATGCCCATATATTAACAGTTCAGAAGGTGCTCAGTTTGTTTACACTATTTCATGACAAAAATGCACCACATGATTTTATAACTCATTGTTCTCAAAACATTTTCATGACAAAGCTTTCGCTGAATACTGGAACATAGAGACCACACCAGCAGGTGCAGACTTGGGGGGATTTGCCATGGTTTTCACATAAGAGCCATAATACCCCCGTAGATTGAGTCCAAGCACTCATATCATGATAATCAGAACAGATGTCCAAGTCTAAAAGATTCAGCGAACACATGCAATTGTATTGCATAAATACAGGTACTATAGAGGACATTTGTATGATCATCTCAATCTCAAATCATCTCAAAACAAATATGTATATATAACCTGTTTTCTTCTGCAGTTTTCAGTCAAAGTAAAGCACTATGTTAACCTTCAGAGAATATAAGGTTAGGTCTACAGGCATACATTCCTGCAAAATAGAGCTCAGATTTTCAATGTCACAAAGGTTTGTAAGCTTATCCTAGATAATAGCCTCTGTGTAAACAAAATGACTGAAGCAGGCCACAGAGTTTGAATGAAAAACTTGTGCCATCACGATGAGTCTTGCCAAGTACATATTTAAACAAAATTCGAAACTCAAATAACAGTACGACACATGCCGAGTAGTGAAAATAAAAGGATTTAGGAAACTGAAATGCTGGCTAACCTGATTTTTCCCTATATACGATGCCCTCTACACATACACATAGGCTACATACAGTGTATGACACTAAACACGATAGAAATGAACAATGTGCTACATGTGCCAGATTCATACCTTACCCATCTAAATTTACACTTCATTTACTTTCCACTGAATGTGGTAACTATTAAAATTCTGTTTATGTCTCTGCACCTCAGTGTCTCATCATTGTTACTTCAGGCATATATCTTCACAATCTCAATGGGAACTGATCTGTCATAATGAAAGATCCTCTCACAAGGGGGCGCCACCACTTCATACTTCAGATCTTCCTTACCTGTAAGAGAGGGATAGCTAATATAAGCACTGGTAATTAATGGAATGAATCACATGTTAAGAAGAAACATTTGCCATGATATGTGACCTCAATACATACTCCTTCTTAAATAAGGAGTCATAAATATGTGATTGGCCTGCTGCAAGTAAACACCATCAGCCAATTTCCAAAATAATTTTGTGAACAACACTAAACCAAAAGCAAACATGTGTGATTTGAATTATCAGGACAATACAGTAAGTAAGGCTATATATCATAGTTTAGATTAATTATGCATGGCAATCAAAGTTAGTCAATGGATGACAAAACAAAAGTACATTACTCAGGCTAGAAACATAGATGTGCAGGTAACAACTAAATCCCTACTTTAATTCTTTGACTGAGATCTAAACGTCATCCTGAAAACACCAGGCACACCTCACCACTTAGAAACTAGACCATCCAATATGCCAGTCATATCCAGGATAACTGACAGTGAGTATGAGGTAATAAAATATAGGTATATGTCACACACTCAGTTCAGTAAACCCCAAAATTGTTCTGCTATATAACTTCCATGAATTTACAATTGGGCCACTGAGGAGCCCACTTACACCTGACTAATGAGTCCTGAAGAACAACACACTTTACACCACAATCAGGGAAGATCCAACTTTTACACCTGAATATACAGTCCTCAGCACCACAACAGTTTAGACCACAGTCAGGGAAGATCCAACTTTTACACCTGAATATACAGTCCTCAGCACCACAACAGTTTAGACCACAGTCAGGGAAGATCCAACTTTTACACCTGAATATACAGTCCTCAGCACCACAACAGTTTAGACCACAGTCAGGGAAGATCCAACTTTTACACCTGAATATACAGTCCTCAGCACCACAACAGTTTAGACCA
This sequence comes from Liolophura sinensis, assembly GCF_032854445.1. Classification (NCBI taxonomy): domain Eukaryota; kingdom Metazoa; phylum Mollusca; class Polyplacophora; order Chitonida; family Chitonidae; genus Liolophura; species Liolophura sinensis. The sequence continues at coordinate 4,998,870 of NC_088295.1, forward strand.
CGGTCAGGGAAGATCCAACTTTTACACCTGAATATACAGTCCTCAGCACCACAACAGTTTTGACCACAGTCAGGGAAGATCCAACTTTTACACCTGAATATACAGTCCTCAGCACCACAACAGTTTTGACCACAGTCAGGGAAGATCCAACTTTTACACCTGAATATACAGTCCTCAGCACCACAACAGTTTAGACCACAGTCAGGGAAGATCCAACTTTTACACCTGAAAAACAAGTCTGGATGACTGATTCAGGAAAGCACACATTCACAATTAAGAGTCCAAAACATTACTTTAACAAGTTTCAAAGTGAGAAACAAAATAACATATGAATATAACCTGTGTCTCCATGTATCTGTGTAAAAGAGAATGGGAAACTGTGATACAAGTACCTAACGAGTAGAGGAAATGGTCCCTGATGTCTTCACTCCTCACTGTGCAGGCCACGTAGGCCACGGGGGCGGGGGCAGTGGACAGAGTCTGGTGAGTAAGTAGTGACTTCAACAGTGGCACCAAGTCTGAGATAATCGACGCATCATACACCAAATCTACAACACACACACATAAACTATGTCTTATGTTAGTCTAAAAGCATAATTACTTTATCTAGAATACTGTCATTCCTCCCAGACCAAGATCTTTTAGGGAGGGACAACTCAAGGAAGTAAAATTTCTCTTATCACAACTAGCCCACCACAATTTTACATGCTCTCTGTTAAACCTGAAGGAAAACAAGACAGTAAATGTCAGCATAAAGACTGCTAAAAACTACCACCCAAATCTTGGATGCCTCTAAAGTGAAATCAATGTGTGTTTTTGTTTTTCTCAAGAATGTGGTTTGATTTATTTTATTAATTTGACTGGTATTTTATGTTGTATTTAACAACATTTCACTTATACAAGAGCGAACAGCACTATGGTGAGAGGGAAGTGAGCAATGCCCGATGGACAACCACCCGTCCACATTCTGACAGACCTGCATGGGAGGAAGCAAGCATGAGCTACACTTGGACTCACAGCCACGGCAATGGTGAAAGGTTCCTTCACCACTGTTCTGTGCATGCGTGCTAACAACTAGGTCACGGAGGCCGCCATCAAGAATTTGGAAGAAATTCTTGTCAAGTTTCATGTATAACTCATTAAATACAGTGTCTGAGATGAAAAATGTTGATGACATCACTGACACCTAAAAGTGATCAATCTTAATTGAATCCAAGCATTTTAGTGCATTTTAAAGCAAAGTTTATAGTCTAAATTATAGTTTTCAGTTGTCAGTGGTCTTTACATGAGCTGTTAACTCCAGTTTTAGTTCCCTTTTACTTTGAGCTACATACACATGTATAAGAACTGACCTGCACCAAGAATTATGTCTGCACTGAGTCTCGAGAGCAGCTCCTGGTTTGGCTGTCCCCAGTCCAGCTTAGATAAAGACACCCTAGGATCCTTCTTCAGAGTGCCATAGGGCAGCTCTGAGTCTCTATTCCACACACCAGTACTCAGCTCAAAGTCAGCCAGGTCATTCAGCAGCTCCTGTATGATGCCCTCCTGCTCGCCAGGTGGAGGAGTGGTTGGGGACATGCACACCTCCACGATGTCCCCGAGTTCATTAATCATGGCCTCAGCATTCAAACTGAGCTGTCGCCGGATCTTCTTCATTATGGACACATCCTTTTTTCTGGAGGGACTATGCTGACTTGTAAGGAAGCTCTTCCCATCAGCCAGGTTCAGCTCTATGTTCTTGGCCAGGAGAAAGATCACCTGTGGGTGACAGTCTGTGAAGTGGTACTGAGTGGGCTTACACTGCTTACAGATGGATATCCCTGTCAGGCCAAGCCCTGAGCCTAGCTCCAGCACTGTCCTGCAACATGTTTATTAGTGATTTTATAGGGCTTTTACCCAAGCTCTACAATATTTCACATGAAGATGGTTAGTTTACGCATGAAGGAATCTGGAGAAAGGGCCATGGTCTTATGGTCAGAGGTGCTTGCTTTTCAGTTAGTAGGGCACTCAAGGTGCGGGTTCAAATCCCGTCTTAGACATGGAATTTGTAGATGTCACTGCTCTCACTGCCTTGGTGATCATAAGCAATAAACATCCCTCATGTTGCAGCTTGTGTAGTGTATTAACATGCAATGCCAAAGATTAGTGGTTTATGCCAGGCAGTCTGCTTTTTCCACCCACGAATATAACTGCCATCATATAAAATATTTCTTAGTATGCCGCCAGGCAGTAATGACACATATAACTAAGAGAAGGAAAGTGCTCACAGCTCATGGAAACTACTGTCCTTTGCCAGGTATTTGATATGTGATAGAAAAAAATATAGTTGAATGAGGAGATGGCTTTGAACAGCTTTATCAGTAAAGAGCATGTCATCTGCAGAAAAGCAAGAACTGAAACAACTGATGCAGCAAAGGTCTTCCTGTTACACAACAACACTATCCACTAAGTCAGACAACAATGTTACATCAATACATATCAAAGTACATGTAAGTGAAGACATTCAAACAAAGACAAGCTGGGCATTAGTAGCATGTAACAAGTGAAAGGTGCATTCACTAACCTGTTCTCATAGATGTGTGAGTTCTCAAATGACCATTCGGCTAAATGTTGAGCTGCCTGACAAACAAAAAAAAGAAAGTGACGACTGACATGACACACAGGCAACAAAGGCAAAAGACATGTACGCTGAGTGTTACTCAACCAGGCCTACATGTTAAAAAGCTGGAGCATTCAGTAGAGTTCAGCAATAAACTATAGTTATTTAGAAATCAAAAGGAGCATGGTTAAATGTAAAATCTCAGGATGATACTTGTCAATAGGTACATGGAAGACCTGTAGAAACTTGTACAGAGATATCTGTCAGCTTTTAACTAGGCCTGTGATATAATGCACGTGCATATATTGTGTAGATATATGAGTAGCATATACAAGGGCGCGCTTGCGTACAGCTCTCATGTACTTCATGTGTGCATACTGCAACAAGTGGAAACCAGCACTGTGGGCATTGTGTAGGCATGGCAATACTATCTTTGAAAACTTAGGAGTGCTTTGTGTGAGCAGAAACTGTTCTGTGGAACCTTGTAATCTTACATGATCAAACCTGCCAAGTGCTGGTGAGGACACCAGCATTGTTGGCATTATGTAGGCATAGTGTAATACAAACATACCTGCCAGGTGCTAAGTCCTGTGGTACCTTGTGATATTAAGTGAACAGATTCTTGAAGACTGACTGGACTGCCACATGGCTGGAAAAATAAATGTAACAGGTTATTCCCTTACAAAGGGCTTACAAAACTGAAATATGTGAAAAATAAATTCTCAGTCATGGGTGGAATTTTCCAATATCCTAAGTTAATTTGATCTTTACTGGTGCTGTATGCAGAAGGCCCCAGAAGAGCTTCATCAGATATCATCCATCCTAGACATGCTAGTTCATCAATGTCTACAAAGCAAATAACTCCTATAAACTGTTGGATGGTGTATCTCAGTATAATTTGTTGACCATTTGACTCAGAACTGAGCTTTGTTTTAAGTTTTTCAATGTGCTTTCTGAACCCAGACCAGCTCATTACAGCCCACTAGATAATTTATATAGAACTGTAACAACACCAAATTAGAAGGACAAGGGGCTCCGCAGTCTCAATCTAGGCAGTAGATGTATTAAGCACACCATTTGATTCAGTACACAGCTGATTCCAAAATACTGTGCGAAAATTGACAGATGATACTGACTTACAAGCTGATAATTTAATATCTGTTATCAGTTAATAGGTTAATTTGTGAGTATGTGTGATAGTTAGTTACCAGCTGATCTAGGTTTGTATGTGATAGTCAGTTGCCAGCTAATAGGTTTGTGAGTATGTGATAGTCAGTTGTTAGCTGATAGGTTTGTGAGTAAGTGTGATAGTCAGTTGCCAGGTTATAGGTTTGTGAGTATGTGATAGTCAGTTACCAGCTGATAGGTTTGTGAGTAAGTGTGATAGTCAGTTGTCAGCTGATAGGTTTGTGAGTATGTGATAGTCAGTTACCAGCTGATAGGTTTGTGAGTATGTGATAGTCAGTTACCAGCTGATAGGGTTTGCGAGTAAGTGTGATAGTCAGTTGTCAGCTGATAGGTCTGTGAGTAAGTGTGATAGTCAGTTGTCAGCTGATAGGTTTGTGAGTATGTGATAGTCAGTTGTCAGCTGACAGGGTTTGTGAGTATGTGATAGTCAGTTGCCAGGTTATAGGTTTGCGAGTATGTGATAGTCAGTTGTCAGCTGATAGGTTTGTGAGTATGTGATAGTTAGTATGTGATAGTCAGTTGCCAGGTTATAGGTTTGTGACTATGTGTGATAGTCAATTACCAGCTGATAGGGTTTGCGAGTAAGTGTGATAGTCAGTTGCCAGGTTATAGGTTTGCGAGTATGTGATAGTCAGTTGTCAGCTGATAGGTTTGTGAGTATGTGATAGTTAGTATGTGATAGTCAGTTGCCAGGTTATAGGTTTGTGACTATGTGTGATAGTCAATTACCAGCTGATAGGGTTTGCGAGTAAGTGTGATAGTCAGTTGCCAGGTTATAGGTTTGCGAGTATGTGATAGTCAGTTGTCAGCTGATAGGTTTGTGAGTATGTGATAGTTAGTATGTGATAGTCAGTTGCCAGGTTATAGGTTTGTGACTATGTGTGATAGTCAATTACCAGCTGATTGGGTTTGCGAGTAAGTGTGATAGTCAGTTGCCAGGTTATAGGTTTGCGAGTATGTGATAGTCAGTTGTCAGCTGACAGGTTTGTGAGTATGTGATAGTCAGTTGCCAGGTTATAGGTTTGTGAGTATGTGATAGTCAGTTACCAGCTGATAGGTTTTATAGCAGAGTGTGTCATCTTCCTCCTCCTCCTGTGATAACAGCTCTGTGTACTGCTCATACACCTCGTCACAGATCTCCACATCAAACCGCTCCAGCTGTGGACAAATACTGCTAGACCTTAGAGATGCATACAGCCAACATAAATGTTATAGCCCTGAGGTGCATATAGCACAAGTAAATATTACAGCTCTCAGGTACATACAGCCCAGGTAAATGATACAATTAAATGTTACAGCTAAAGGGAATTTACAACCCACAGAAATGTTACAGTTCAAAAGTAATTACAGTTCATGAGTGAATACTGCCCTGAGATGAATAAACACCCCAAACGTATTTACAGTCCACATAACAGTGACAGTTCAGGGGTACATGCAGCCCTGAGATGAATAAACACCTCAAAAGTATTTACAGTCCACATAACAGTGACAGTTCAGGGGTGCATGCAGCCCTAAGATGAATAAACACATCAAAAGTATTTACAGTCCACATAACAGTGACAGTTCAGGGGTGCATAAAGCTCAAAGGTATCCAAAGCCTACAGAACTGATACAGCTGACAGGTGCATACAGCCCACAGAAATGTTACTCATGGGTGTATACAGCCTAGAGATGAATAAACGCCTTAAAAGTATTTATAGCCCACAGAAATATTACACCTTAGAGGTAATTATAATAACCCAAAAAACTATTTCCAACACAGAGACAATTACATCTCAGTGATAATCACTACAATATTCCATAACATATAATAAGGTGTTTATCATAAACAAAGCACCATGACATGAAGGTCTATCAGGGACTGCATGTAAGTCTGACTCAGTAACCAGAAGGAAGATTTCTTTACCAAATGAAGAAACTGTTTCATGAATGTTTTCTGGTAAGTTAGACACGGCGGATACTTTTGGCAGAGAGGACTGGTTACTGTGGCCTGTAACACAAGCCTCTGTACATCTGGTCCAAGCTCAGAAGATTCTGTTACCTCACTCTGAAATATGTAGTAAGAGAACATGGAAAAGCAAATATGAAATGTTTTCACTGTGAATTTACACTGAATTCTACATATACACATGTACCCTAATTCTTCTAATTCTGGAACATGTATCAGAAGTGCTAAAAGTACAATATTACATTTCTTTACCAGCCTTTTGGAAAAGTAAAAATATGAGTATGTTGTTCATTAGATGGTATAAAATGTGCAGACCAGGTGTCCCAAAAATGTGAAGAAATAGCGCAGCTAAAGATTCCAGTTCATTCTCCTTAAAATACGTGTACGAACCAAACCCTTGAAAAGCACATCATGTAAAAAAGGCATGTATATTGTTGTTATACATGCAGAATAAGACTTATTTCAATGTCAGAGGTGGGTTCAAAAATAAAACCTGAAAATCATCTAATTTGCAGACAATTTTGACTATCCAAGCAATTTTTTTTCTTGAAGATATATTTATATGATCGGAAAACCCTGAAAAAAGGGAAATGCATATAAACCTCAAGGTCAGACAAAATGAAAAGATGAATTTCAAGTTATGAAGTCTCACTCATAAAATACAAAATAAAACTGATGCCGACGAATGTACCACTAAATTTTGAGAAATCACACATTTTGCAAGGACTGAGGAGTTGTTACACTTATCAAACCTGAACATTTCATACATTTTGTGATGATTAACCAATGCTCCATGGTTACCCATCCATGTTGCCAGCTTTCATTCTATAGCTCTCCATTCCTCGGCACAGAATTATGACTAACAGCTAAAGTACTCTATCTTAAAAAGACACGATATAATTTAGTCCCCGAGACAGATGAGTATAGTTGGTAGAAAATAAAACAAAATATCATTGACCTGGAACATCCTCCTCGCACAGCCTACCTGACAACGGATTACCACGCCCTGCATATACAAACCTAATTATCTGGACATCGTACCTGAAGCCTGTATCAGTGGATGTATAGGTGTCAATCATACGGGAAAATAAATAATGCAAAGTAAGCTCCAGTGCCAACATAAAAAGCAGTATCTGGAACCATCAATAAATAACTTGTGGCAAATTATCAGATGACACTACTCTTGGATACAGAGCATGCTGTGCACTGATGCTTTTTAGTAGAGACCAAACGTAATCAAGGAGCTGAGACCTAGAGGATGGTGATAGAACAGCCTGATCACGCGTCAGCGGCTGTCTGAACCACCACAGCAGCATGCATGGATGCAAACACAAGATAGTTCACCTTCCATTTCATTCTTCGAATAGGAACCATTTCAAAGAACTGAGCGTGCAGTTCCCGTAGTGTCTTCTGTCTGACATCTTCAACATCTGCATCCCCAACTTCTGCCATCATTTTGACTGTTTAACTTCCGTCCTATAAATTTAGACTCGTACGTTGCCCATCAGCTGAATGAATTAGGGAGCTGATCCAACCATCAACATTTCGTGTGTTGACGAATAAAATGTGTTGGCCAAAAAGCGGAAAAAAACCTGACGTAAAGCAGTAAATTGCAAACATAACTGTTTGGTATTATGAATTTATTAATTCTTAAATAAAAGACTGAATTACAAACTCCTAATGTGAGAATTTAAATGGGCCAAGATGTATAGGCCTACGTGTTCGTGTATAAGAGTATAAAAGACATGATCATTGTATATGTGCGTGTTATTTACAGGAACAAAAAAAACAAAATGTTTTCATTTGTAATCATAAGGCAGCGCTTTAATCATGATGTATTTTGAGAATATTTAAAAGAAAGCAATGCTTAGGGATGATTTTAAAATGCACCCGTAATGACCCAGGAGTCTCTCACCAATGCGGTCGCTGTAAGTTCAAGTCCAGCTCATACTGGCTTCCTCTCCGGTCGTACGTGGGAAGGTCTAGCGGCAACCTGCTGATGGTCGTGGGTTTCCCCCAGGCTATGCCCGGTTTCCACCCACCATAATGCTGGCCGCCGTCGTATAAGTGTAAGACCTGTTTGTCTGCGGTCGAATCACCTGCGAGACTATCTTACGTTGTCGGGTGGACACGTGACTGGCTTTTGGGGAAACAAGTGTTAAATATATGCTGGACAAAGAACGCAAATGCTCTGCTGGGTTTTCACAAGTGCCACAGCCTGAGAATTTATTATTTAAGACAGAGATAATCAGTATGAGAGTAGGGGTATCTGTAAATATGTTCCTTTCCCTTCCTTCCTTCCTTCTGAGTTTGGATAGTTTCACAAGGAGAAGCAGCCTAGAGGGTAACGTCGGGCAGTCAAGACGGTACAGCACCTGGGTGAAATGTATGAATGAAGACTGGCTGTGATCTTGGTAAAACACGTCTTGACTGCTCGGCTGTCTTGGAGGGAATGGGGCTAAAACAAAGGGCCGCATGGCAAGGCTGGGGTGTGGAGGTCATGTGACCTCCCACCCCCTCTCAGGCCATGGGCACTCCCCCACAAGCATAAGGCTTGGTTACTGATGTGACTAGCTTACTGGTGAACACCCAGAGCAGATCTGGCCTGCAGGTTTGGGCAGATCTGACCTGGGGGTTTACACTCTCCCCCCCTAAAAAGGACACGGGAAGCCTCCAACTAGAGCGACGTGGTCCACTCAGCCAAGAAGTCAAGTGCGTGCTACCAAGTCAAAGCACTTGCCCACTCACCCAAGTAGATACCCCTGTGGTACTCCATGGACAGAACACGTTTAAAAGTGATGATTTCTGTTATTGTCCCTGGTATCTGGAGAATCACTGCTAGAGTCCCTGTCTTCTGCCAGCGTCACACGCACTCGCTTTGCTTCCTGGAGAGTAGGTACTGTGGCCCTCCTTTTCATTCCAAGGGCCAGCCATAGGTTTGGACAGTTCTTCTTTTGCCTGTCCTTCTGTCGTTGGCCTGATGACTGAGCGCAATGTACAGTCGGTTCTCTTTCCCAGTGTTCAGGCTGGGTGTGACAGCAACGCTCCGTACATTGATGGGCTTGGTCACCTCAGTAGAGGGATCAGATGCATGCGCCGCCGTCGAGGGACTACATGGCATATGAACCATACTGGGCATACCAGCCGGGGGTTCGCCAGGCCTGTCGTCCACCGTCGAGGGGCTCGACGGCCTTGTGGCGTCCACGAGGGATGATGCGCCATCTCTGTCCCCTGTGGGCTGTGGACTGTCTCTCTTCCTGAAGATGTCCTTTAGTGTCCTTACTAGGCAAGCTCTGGCTTCATCTCACTCTCTCCGGAGTACATCACGCTCCAGTTGGACGTTGATGAGCTCGGCTTTCAGGGAATGGATCTCTAGCAGTAATGCTTCCATATTGACCTGTAACATAAGAAAAGCGAGCCAGATAAAAAGAACAAAGCATGTCAATACTGCCTACCAATGGTCCTACATATTTCTTAAAAACCATGCGTAGTGCACTATACAGAGCATATTTAAAATTTTAGAAGTTTTAAATGGAAAAGGAATGGTACTTATCACCAGACAGAAAGAAAAGGGGTAATGTCAAAATTCTGTACTTTATCAAGAGCGATATCCATTATTACCCAAAATTCTACAAAAAGTAACAAAAAGGACTGGGTTACCCTGCTCAAAGCACCCATGTGAGAGTTTGCTCAGGTTATACCCAGACCATATACTTGCTGTAGGCAACCCCGTATGGATCATAAGTGAATCTTCGGGGAGGTTGCCTCTGGCGTTCGGAGCGTCTTATGGAGTCCTGCGACGTGGTCTCCACAGGTAGAGGGATGTCCTCGTCCATCTCACTGGAGGCTCGTCCGGGATTGGTGTCATCAGTTGAGGATGTCTGCACCGTCAAGGGCATCGCTGGTTCAGAGTCCACATTGTCTGCCACAGGCGTACTATCCACTTCACCTTGCTGATCTGCCACGAGGGTTTCCACTGGAGGATTTTCCAATGCTTCAATGACTTGATCAGGTCGTAGGTGGAACGGCTGCCGTGGGACAAACTCTGGGCAGTTCGGATTTAATGGCCGTGAATTAACTGCTGACGGTGCGGTGTCTTGTTCTGGGCCTGTAATTGGCTCCACAACATGTCCCCCTGCATCCGAAAGCGTCGCACAGTACCATCTGTCCTCATCGCTGAAGTCTGTGTCGTCTTCTGCTTCATCTTGTTGAGCAGTTAGCCGAGGTTTTGAGCGTGTTACCGGTCTCTCTGGTGCGGATGGTGCATCTTCCTCATCGATTTCTAGAGGCAGAGAGCCTATCGGGAGTAATAGGTTACGGTGGTAGGTTTTGGATGGCTTGTCTCCAATTTCTGGTCTGACTACATAGACTGGGAGATCTGAGTGTTGCCTCTCCACCACAAAGATGCCAGGTCTCCACCGATCTGCAATTTTGTGTTTCCCCCTGACTCCATCATTACGCACAAGTACTCTGTCACCACACTCAAGTTTAATGGCATGTGCCCTTTTGTCATAATAGCCCTTGTTGCGGATTGCTGTAGGACGATTTGAGGAAGCCGGGGTCTCTGATTGTCCTTTTAATGCCTCAGAGACCCCTCGGAGTTTAAATCCGCAGAGGTGGAGTTTGACTTATTTTGGCGAATTTGTGTGTAAAAGTCATCTCTCTCCTTGGTGCGTTGCCACACCAAAGCCTGATTTGGTGAATTTCGGCACCTGGGTCTGCTGTGATCCCACTGTCCGCAGTTGTGACAGAACCTGCGAAATTTAGTTGTCTTCTGGCCATTTTTCTTGGGCTCCTGCTCCTTGTTTCTCACCAGATGGTCCTGATCAGGTTGTTTGGTAAGGGAGTGAGTCTGACTTACAAGGCAAAAGATCTTCTGTATGTCAGCCTTTAAGTTGTGGAGTTCAGAACTACCAGACTCCACTGTCTCAGAGGTATTGTGTACATGGTTCCGGGCTTTTGCCTGGGTGGGAAATAGCACATCGTCTTTTTCTACATCCCTAACTGCATCCATGAGTTCCGGGAGTGATGGAGATGCCCCAGTTTGAAAGCGTGCATTCAAAATGCTGTACACGTTTGGGTTCCGATTGGTCGTGCGGAACTGTGTAAGTCGAGTTTGATCGACTTCAGTCTGAGACATGGGCTTGCTTAGTCTGAGCTTCTGCAGCTCGACTTCAAGCCGTATCAGGTACTCCGATGGTAACTCACTGGGAGTCGGTGTCAGAGAAAAGAATTGCTTCCAAGTGAGGACATCATCTTTTTTTCCTCTGTACAACCGTCTCAGGTAAGAGATCATTTCGTCTGGCTGCTTGTTCTCCCCAAGACCTAGCACCATATCAAGGGCTGGTGACAGCAAACTGCTCATCAACCGCTGACGTTTGGATGATGCAGTCAGCGTCTGGTCATCCTGAATTATGCGCATTTGTTGGCACCATTCTTTGAGAGAACTTTCCCCACTCTTCACCGGGTAGGTTCCAGAGAATGGCTTCACTCGGTAAAAGTGGGGGCTTGGCCTTTCCCAAAAGATGGGCATTTGCTGACTCCCTTGAGGGGCTTGCATTGGGCTATGCGCCGAACTTGTATGTTGATCAACTGGTGTGGCAGCTGCTGAGTGAACATGGGCTGCTGTCACATATGAGGTCTTCTGCCGTAATACCTCAGGGGCAGGAGTTGGGGCAGATGCTAATGGCTGGCCATCAGCCACTACAGGTGGGGTAGGTGTTGTTGGCTGGATATTAGGCATCACAGGGGCTTTCTCACTAGAGGCAACCAAACAGGCATTCTTCATTAGCTCAGTGATCTGCCTCATGAGCACTTCATTATTTCGCTGAAGTAAGTCCAGCATCCAAGAGTTTTGTTTTGCTAGTTCCTCCTGGACATCTCTAGAGATCCAAGATTTTTGTTTTGCTAGTTCCTCCTGGACATCTCTAGAGATCCAAGATTTTTGTTTTGCTAGTTCCTCCTGGACATATCTAGAGATGCCTCCTTTGTCAACCGATCCAGGCTGGCCACTGGCTGAAATGTTTTCCACCAATGGGTGTGGAAGGGGTAGTTGATTGACTGTGACCTCCTTTTCCCTAAACAGCATGGTATGACCCACCCTAAGCATAGTATCCTGGCTGGCAAATTCCACCAAGAAGGTGGGAACCACTCCAGGAACATGTATGACTTTAGACGTTGTACCATAGAGCTCCTCCACTCTCTCCTTAATGTCAGCCTCTCTCGTGTCTTCAGGCAGGTCACTTAAGGCCACTGACTTTGAGCAGTCTATATGCCTAGACTTCATCAGTTTTTCCAAAGTGCCCTGCTCAATACCAGCCATGATATGTGGCTTGGTGTAGCTAATCTGAAGAGTGAAGCTTGTCAGAGTGGAAAGAGACAGTTAATCACTTCAGTGCGAGCTCAACGAGAGTGTCACTATATGATTTACTGCAGGAGGTAGCTGTGAACAAGAAGACTGACAGACTGTAGATCACATGAAATGGATGTGAACAGCTGTTACTACAGGGTGACGTAGAGTGGCAAGAGGTCACTGCTTCTCTGTCATGGAAGTGTCTCAGCAATATTTAACAACACCAAAGCGCAATCACGATTGTCCCATTTCGGGCGCCAAATGTAAGACCTGTTTGTCTGCGGTCGAATCACCTGCGAGACTATCTTACGTTGTCGGGTGGACACGTGACTGGCTTTTGGGGAAACAAGTGTTAAATATATGCTGGACAAAGAACGCAAATGCTCTGCTGGGTTTTCACAAGTGCCACAGCCTGAGAATTTATTATTTAAGACAGAGATAATCAGTATGAGAGTAGGGGTATCTGTAAATATGTTCCTTTCCCTTCCTTCCTTCCTTCTGAGTTTGGATAGTTTCACAAGGAGAAGCAGCCTAGAGGGTAACGTCGGGCAGTCAAGACGGTACAGCACCTGGGTGAAATGTATGAATGAAGACTGGCTGTGATCTTGGTAAAACACGTCTTGACTGCTCGGCTGTCTTGGAGGGAATGGGGCTAAAACAAAGGGCCGCATGGCAAGGCTGGGGTGTGGAGGTCATGTGACCTCCCACCCCCTCTCAGGCCATGGGCACTCCCCCACAAGCATAAGGCTTGGTTACTGATGTGACTAGCTTACTGGTGAACACCCAGAGCAGATCTGGCCTGCAGGTTTGGGCAGATCTGACCTGGGGGTTTACATAAGTGACATATTCTTGAGTACGGCGTAAAACACCAATCAAATAAATAAATAAATAAATAAATAAAAATGCACCAGTCATTTCCTAATTCCAAATGCGTGGTGTGTTCTCAACTGATACAAAACGAGCATAATATGTCGTTATATATAGGTGTAAATATAACTGCTTTGTTAGAATGTAAATTTTATTTAACTCTAAGTTTGCATATCTAATCGTTTTATGTATTTATCTATGAAGGAAAATGAAAGTTCATCCTGCTTGTAGCCCTAAACCTCCGATCTTTGGTAAGATAGACCTATACCGGTATTAACAAACTAGTCGTCATAGTAGGCCTACATGGTGGTCATAAGGCTGACCGTCTTTCAGTTGTAATCCAGCCGTTTAAACTTTCGAACCGGACAATTCAGATCACGATTAAATTTTATCCTACCCAACATTCTCTTCAAGAGTTTCATGCCCTGTAAAACAGAATGTTGTGTAGGATAAAATTTTCGCGGCACATCAACTTGCCCGAAGTTGAAAAAAAAATTCCAAACATGGCAGACGTTGACTTGAGTTGTACGATTCGAAAGTTGAAGAGGCTGGATTACAGTTGAAAGATGGTTTAACAATCCTGGTTTTGACATATTACATTTCGGGCGTTTCAGGGAATTGGTGGATATCAAAAATAAGGTAGTGTTCGAGCCGGGTTTTTTTTTCAGTGAAATTGTTCGCATGGAAGCCTATATGACCGAAGCCAGGCGTTAGCTTTGGGCTAAATAAGACCATACTGGCCGTTAACATCGTGAGAACAAGGAGAATCTATAGACATTCCCCTAACAACGCACTGGGATTCATATCTATAAAGTTTGACTCCATATCGATCAATTAAATATGCACAATACTTTACTGTGTAAGGAGCTTCTACATTAATTATGGCTGAATGCATCTCAAAATTAAAACGACAACACATCTATTTTAGACTACATCTACATTGATCAACATCCACCACGGATAAGCCTGGTTTCCGAAATGTGCATTTTCGGAAACCACACCACGTCAGTCTATTACTCGACGAGAACATGGCTGCCTCTAGTGGAGGCAGCGCATCTTCTGTCCAGACCTTTGCAGTGTCTTTCATCAACGAGGAGATTGGATCGAGTATCAAGTCACTGTCGAAGGCAAAACCTCTGTTTGAAGAACTTTTGAAAACCAGAGAGTCATTGGAGAAACAGGTAGATACGAGATGCGTGTTGTAATACAACAACAACAACTGCAGTAGAAGCACGCGTTAGATTGCCATTTAGGCTGAACAAACCTAACTTGTTTTATTTGACAGCATTGTTAAAACAGTGAAATCGTGATACAGCTGTGGATTTCCTCATCTCAGACCACAAAAAATAACTATGTCATGTATCATTAATGAGTGAGTGTGAATGCATGACACACTGCAAAACAAATCAAACCAACAGACCAAATCCATCGGTGAGTGAAACGTGTTGCATTTCAACTGAAATGACAAAGTGTGTTTGTTGTTGTAGCAGGCAGGTTTATGAGTGCATGTTGGCAAACGTCTGACACTGTGAAGTACTTAATTTTTGTATGGAACTAATTTTCGCAGCCAATTATTTACTACGAAAAATGACTGCAGCGAAAAAAATGCCAGTATTGAATCATATGCTACAGGTAGTTTTATTAAAGTGAAACCGGAGTGACAGGAGTTGCGATAAGAAAGCCTGGCGGGCCAGTTGAATTTCAACAGTAGGAAGGGAAACTTAGAGCTTTTAATACGTACAAACTCTGGGGTATATAACAAATTTGTCTTTAGTTTGATCAGTCTTTGTTATGCAGGTAAATGAATGAAAAGTAGATACTAGCACATACTGACTTCCAATGAATATCGCTTTGATACACGCTATCCCATTGGCTGTTTCTCTCCTGTGGACCAATGAGTGAGCTTATAACAAATTAAGACCTGTGTACAACAACGCAATGGCCGTTTGACAGCTACGGTAATATTACCAGTTTCTGATGGGCTGCAGAGGACAGTTAAAACCAAAAACAGTCAAAACCTAACCAGGTGTTGCTTAACAAAAGATGAATGACTGGTGCCGACAATGGTTAATTCAGATGTTTTGCATTGAACTGCTCAAAAAGTGACAGATCACTTTGCCACCTGATTCAAAGTACTAAAGTATTAATGGTGCGAAAACAAGTGACACCTCTTTGAATACTGCTTACGGTAGGTACGAAAGTAAACTTCTTACAAAGTGATAATCCATCCCCCATGGTTTCAATGTCTGATCCAGATTACGGGGATTAGCAACACCGTAGGAAAGAAAGGAGGATTAAAGCCACTATTGATATTCCCTGTTTGATGTGCTTTAGTACTTTTGGAGATGTTATCACATGGAAAATTAAACAGTTTTTAAGTTTTTCCAGTATTCCCTTGATTAAATACGTGAAAATTAATTCCCATAAACATAGTTTTGGAATAAATCCACGAAAATACATTCTAGTGAATTATAAGTACTTTACAGTGCATTGTATTGAATAAATGAAAGCTTATCAGTACTGGAAAAGACAGGACCATCAAGATTACACGTTTGAAGTGTTTCATTAGTTATATGGTTATCCTCATATTGACGCCTTGCCCAATATGAGGATTATTGACACCATATATTTGCATATTCTATAACTGAATCATCATTTAACAAATTTATCTTGCAAAGATCCATCAGTTCAGTGCAGAAGACCAATGTATAGGTGAATCGCTTCAGCAATGTGACCATCGTTGGACCCTAACAAAGGGAGATAATATACTCAGCAAATACATTGGACATCTGCAGAATATCTGTACCCCACGTGACTGTTATTGTCCAATGAAAAGCTGAGTATTTTGTCTGATGCAGAATAACAAGAGTTCTTTGTTCTTCTGTTCCAGTTGTCTTTAGTAAGTAGTGAAGTGCCAAATAAGATAGAGACTGCTATACATGATGCTGAGGATGCTGAGAGGAAGATCAAGAAGTTAGGGGAGAGCCAAGAGGCCACCCATCATGAAGTCATGGACCATGTTAGGAAACTAGAGCCAATGGTGAAGCAGCTCTCTACACTCACCAATCAGGTTAAAGAGTTAGAACAGTACTCAAAGTACCTGACTTGTGTGGCCAAAATAGAGGAGCTTAGGTGAGACTAGTTACTCACAGGTAATCTTATTCCCTCTCAGTTATTAATGAGTACTGCATATGAAGGATATGTTTGTGGTGATGACTAGAATATAAAATGTCATTGATTTCACTTACACTTTATGTGCTTGATTTAAATCACTTTTTTCATTAGTTTTTCTGTGTCCATTTTGCACTTCTGTCCAGGTACACTTAATTCATCCAACTATACTGGCACATTTTAAATTGCATGTCCAGTTAGTGAATGGTTTCAATCTACGTGTAGCTTAGCTACAAAAATACTTCAATATTGGCCATTTGGTGCCTACTGGCTTAACTAGCATTAAGCAGCAGAGAACAAGCCAAGTAATAGATGTTCTGTTGTCCAGTACAGTACACTGCTACTGGTTTTGGTACCTGGGGTCTTCTGTATGTTATGTAAGTGAGACTGCAATGAAATACCTCATCTTGTCCACAAAAAACTAAAGTAAACAAAACTAGAAAAGTGCTTCATCTGAAAAGTTTTTAATATAAATCAGGACAGTGACCGCGTTGGATTGTTTCAGCTCAGAGATCCAGGCAGCCTTGATCACAGAGTCCATGGAACGGTCAGTGGAGGCATTCCAGTCTCTCACTCAGCTCTTCTCCCAGCTCCAACCGTCTTACTGCTCTAACCTGCTGACCTTCATCAAGAGCACTGCCCTTTTCTGGTACAACATACTCCAAGAGAAAATTGCTAAGTATGCACATATATGCACAGCATGTCTCAGGCATGTTAAAATATTTAGAATGCAGTTCGAATATCAAGTACAGTCAGGTTTTACAGGATGAATCAGCAGTATGTGGAGTCTTTGCATAAATATCCAGTACTCACAGTTTGAATATGCTTAGTATATGAAAGTATTACAATCTGACAGTTATTTTCAGCAGTAGCTTTTAGTATGTATGTAGTGATGCTGATTTTAATTTGGGTTATATTATAGAGGCCACTTTTTTGCAAAAATTCATCACTGAAACTTGAATGAGTTTTTCTTCTGAAAAATTGATCAGCATAAGCCTGAATGAATTTTCCTATTATTTTAGAACAGCCCAAATAATTGCCTTTGCTGAAATATCAGCCTCGTCTGTTCATGTCTTACTTGGTAATTGGTAACAAAATTCTTAAATTTATAAAGCAGGCCACAGTTCAACTTTTTCAAGTTTTAGAATAGTTCTAATACTGTAAATAGTACAGGCACCAGTCTGCATTTGTGGAAACGACAGAGAAATTGATCTCATCGGAGAATGTATACATTTTGTCAAAAATCTCCAGTATAGTCTCTTTAATACATAAGTTTGAGAATGATTATTTGTGTGTGTCGTTACAGTGAATTTGAGGAGATTCTGAAGACCATGAAGTGGCCCCTGGTGGCCTCCACCATCAAGGCTCCATCCATACAAAATGTGAAGGAAGTCAGTCACAGGATGGAGTCTCTCTTCAAACAGCTCCTCCTCTTACAGCTGCCGTATCCTGCCTTACTACAGCATGCTGTGTTAGTAGCCAGCTCACTGTTGTGTGCTTGTGTGGTGTCTCGAGGAGAACTCGAGTTATAAACCGTAAACCCATTGTGTAGGGATTTTATGATACATTTAGTTACATTTATGCCGTCTTGTTTATGCATAAAACCAGAAGAAATCACAGGCAACTTTTGAATTTAGGTTAGACATGTATTCCTATATACACTTGTGGTTATTCCCTTGACGGCTGCCCCAGAGCAGGTCTAGCAGACCACAGCACAGAGAAACCCCCATCCCGCCTGGGAGACATCCCTGGTTTACAGGTACAGCTTCTACCCCTTCAACTCATGTTCAAACCCCTCAGAAAGAGGTTCAAGTACCACTTCCATGGAAAGAGGCAGACAAACAACATAGAGAAGGTATGCTGATCTCTGTTGTGGAAAGATCTGTTTTTACTTTTGAAAGATTTTGTTTGGTTAGTTTTTACAGGGTCTCATTCTCAGTGGTGTTTTAGTATACTATTTTCATTGACAATCTGACAAGAGGTTTTTCCTGTGTACTGTCAGTTTTAGAATCATTTAGAAGTCAATGAATTATGACAGGTTTCTTCACAGAGTTTAGGCCTGAATTACATTGTGTAAAACTGTTCTTGTGTAAGAGAATCTTATCATCAATTTTGTAAATGATATTGAAAATGCATTGATATTTCTTTGGCCTGACATCCTTCATTGCCTCCATCACTGTTTGGCATGTGATAACTGCTTGGGCTCATACTTTCAGCCTGAGTGGTATTTTACTCAAGCACTAAGCTGGATCCGTGATCACAGTGACTTTCTGGAGAAGAGGGTTCAGCCTGTGCTGGTGGATGCTGGCTTTTACTCTGTGGATGCCAGGGTGAGCACGATAGGGTTTTACCATTGCCTCTACATGTTAAGGCCTGTCTGTTCCAGAGGCTGAAAGTTTTTGACTGCTTCAGTACAGATTAATACCAACTGACATTGTGTGTTCAAATCTGGGATGTGTTTAGAAAGTTTCAAAGATGAGTTTTAATCGTGCTGCTGCTTGGTTACTTCTCTTTTCTTTTTCTCTGTATACATTCCATGTGTAATGTGTTACTGCAGGTGGAGCTGATGAGGGCGATGGTGTGTGTGGTGATGGAGAAGATGGCTTCTGATTTACCTCAGGTACAGTATGATGACCAGCTATTTGCTCACCTGGTTGATGAGGCTCTGTTGTTTGACCGTGAGCTCCGCACCAGCTTTGGTTACCCGAACAGTCAGCCGGGATGTCTCCATGTTCTCACTAATGAGAACACCTTCAACAAGTGGATCATCATTGAGAGAAAGTGTGAGTTATTGTCACCTGTAATGTGATTCCTAAAGGTGCGTCAGCATGAAAATGTCTGACTTTGACAACTTGTTTCGTGAGTAATATCTATTGTATAGTTCAGCTGAGGATGAATAATTTGGCATTATATATGGCGTATCCTGTGACGTTACAAAAGGTGTATCAACTCACAACTGCTTTGTAGATTCTAGAAGTGTAAAGTGCAGTTACACCTGCTCTTTGTTTAATCCACACTAGCTAAACTAATAAGTAATTTCACATTTTTTTTTTCACATCAATGCCTGTTTCGTTTGTCTTTGCTTAGTTGCTGTAGAGAAGATTGACCAGATGCTGACGTCAGCTTCAGCCTGGAGGTCACAGTACAAGGACATTTCTGATGTGGATGAACTGAAGGTTGCCTGAGTGTGGGGAGAGCTTCATGACCTTACTCATGACTATCACAGGTAACACACACTCACCTCACATGACCTTACTCATGACAGTCACAGGTAACACACACTCACCTCACTTTACGTGACCTTACTCATGACAGTCACAGGTAACACACACTCACCTCACCTTACATGACCTTACTGATGACAGTCACAGGTAACACACACTCACCTCACCTTACATGACCTTACTGATGACAGTCACAGGTAACACACACTCACCTCACTCTACATGACCTTACTGATGACAGTCACAGGTAACACACACTCACCTCACTCTACATGACCTTACTAATGACAATCACACGTAACACACACTCACCTCACCTCAACATGGCCTTACTCTTGATAATCACAGATAACACACACTCACCTCACACAACCTTACTCATGACAGTTACAGGTAACACACACTCACCTCACTGTACATGACCTTACTGATGACAATCACAGGTAACACACACTCACCCCACTCTACATGACCTTACTTTTTATAATCACAGATAACACACACTCACCTCACACAACCTTACTGATGACAGTCACAGGTAACACACACTCACCTCATCCCAACATGACCTTACTCATGACAATCACAGGCAACACACACCCACCTCACCTTACATTACCTTACTCTTGATAATCACAGATAACACACACTCATCTCACTTTACATGACCTTACTCTTGACATTAACAGGTAACACACCTCACCTCAACATCACCTGATGATAATATTAATGAAATGATAATGAGGAGTAGGAGAATTAGTCTTTCAATATGTTGTCACTGTATCAGGGCCAAGCTGTTTAAGCCGTGTGTATAAGCCATTATTCTGACCCATTAGTTATCAGTTATTTGAGTATCATTAATGTTGACTATAGTCTAGTTTTCTGTTAAGACAAGACTGGCTTTAACACCAAAATATAAACTTTCCTAACTACCGACAGAACTTTCAGTACAGTTAGAAAGTTAGTGATCCAGATTTTGGCTCTGATTGCTATTTTCAGATCGATACAAGCCGATCCCACATCCCTCACACAAGTTAAGGTTTTTGGATCTCCAGTTGGAGCTGCTGGATGACTTTCGTATTCGTCTGGTGCAGGTGATGAAGGAAGAGTCACATGACCCGCAGAGCCCTCGCTTTTGCTCTATCCTCAACACAGCCTACTATGTGGCTGAGGTGTTGCGCGAGTGGAGCGAACTGCTGGTGAGATTACCAGGATGTTGTTAACCTTTAGCAAAATGGGTGAGGGGTCATTAACTTGTGACAAAACCCAGCTTGTGTTGGGTGAGGTCACAACTGCTTGACTGATCCAATTTGTGTTGGGTGAGATCACAGTTGCTTGATTGATCCAATTTGTGTTGGGTGAAGTCACAATTGCTTGACTGATCCAATTTCTGTTGGGTGAGGTCACAGTTGCTTGACTGATCCAATTTGTGTTGGGTGAAGTCACAATTGCTTGACTGATCCAATTTCTGTTGGGTGAGGTCACAGTTGCTTGACTGATCTAATTTGTGTTGGGTGAGGTCACAGTTGCTTGACTGATCCAATTTGTGTTGGGTGAGGTCACAATTGCTTGACTGATCCAATTTGTGTTGGGTGAGGTCACAGTTGTTTGAACCATTCAACATGTGTTGGGTAAAGTCATGATTGCTTGGCTGATCCAGCTTGTGTTTAAATATGTTACAATTGCTTGACCCATCCTGCTTGTGTTGGGTGAGGTCACGATTGCTCGATCTATTCAGCATGTGTTGGATGAGGTCACAATTGCTTGACCCATTCAGCTTGTGTTGGACGAGGTCACTAGGTCTGATGTCTGTTTTATTTTTCCCACCTTAGCTTTCAATATTATCTGTACATTTCGATTCACTATAAACCTGAACCAAAAGCAGTGTGATTTGAAATTGTATGACATTTAGAATTAACCTGGCAACACATCCTTGAACAGCAGTTTGAACTTCCACATGTGTTTGTTATTTCAGTTTTTCCTTCAACTTCAGTACTACAAACAGGAACATGCTAGCCTGTCACGGTCTTTGTCCATGTCCTGTCCTCCATCTTCAGCCCCGCCGAGTCCCTCAGACCTGGTCACCTCAGATCAGGACACTGACCTCACGGCTAGGCAGCTGCTTGACTCCTCAAAGGTAAGTTTCCCTCACACCGTTACACATTTACCCAGTTCTCACCATGTCCTAAGTCCCTTGGACCTAACTACCTCACTACCCAAGGTGCAGGTTCAATTCTGGGTATTGGTAAGAGAATTACTGGATTCCCCTTCTCTCATTTTTCATGTCACGTTGGTGACATTATGTGATTGAGGACACTGGAGGATCCATTAATTCAGTCTTCCATTGATTTAAGGTCACTTGTCCCCCACTAAAATAATGTGCAGATCTTATGTCACACATACGAATATTAATCAGTAAGTTGCCAAAGGTTTGTGAATATGTCTGTGGTAACTACATGTGCAGGCCAGGAAGTTTGGGTAAGTGACGTATTCTAAAGATCGGTTATGTGATTTCAGCCCTGCGAAGCTGATTATTTGATTGCTCCACATAGAAATAAATACAAATGAATCCTATGTGCAAATCATTTATGCGCAATCATGGTATGTTACTACTGTATGAGGGCTTTCATTTTATATAGGTATTTGTTTACATACTACTGGCTAATTGATTCTTTTTAAGCTTAGTCGTACATTTAGCAACTATAGGTAATGGAGCTTGAACCCCTTTCACTTGTGAGCAGTGTAAGGTTTAGAAACTCCTGCACCTTGTAATATGCAGTGGATATTTCTGACAACATTGTGACCTCTTGAGCCTCCTGGCTTCCTGGCAAACATCAACCACAGTGTTTCTGACAATAACATCAAAGTTTATTTCGCATGTAAACACCCATTTAAAGATGATATCATGATCACTACACTGTAATCATAAAGGTAATCGTGTGTTGATCCACCCAGGCTGAAAGAGTCACAGATCTGCGGACAGTGTGCTCAGTTCCCCACTGTGCTCAAACATGCACTGGTTTCAGGACACTCCGAGGTCACACAAGACAAAGTCGTGCTTTTGAGGGGAGAGACAGCTGCAGGCGATGACTTGTTTTGTTCTCAGCCACTATTAAAAAAAGAGACACATTGGAGAATATTCACTGGGATAGACTGGCATAATTGATCTGTCATTCTGCACAATTACAATTGTGAATTACAGTTACAGACATTCAAAAGATCCTTTTGTTTCCACCAAATTTCCTGGCCAGCATGTAGCTACATAACCTTCCTTGTCTTTGATTGCTGACAGTTTGAAGGGCTTGATGATAAGAAGCTGCTGGCTATGGAAGGGACAGTGTTTGATGATATCATTGACCTGTTTGAGAGAATGAAAACAGAGATGCTTAAGAATTTGGTACACCATGTCTTCCTGGATGTCCGAGCCAGAAGCCAGCCATACCGCAGAGACAAGTAGGTCACTCATTGCAGAAAATAGGTCATTCACTGTAGGACTATGCTGCAGAGACAACTGGGTTATTCACTGTGGGACTGTACTGCAGAGACAAGTAGGTTATTCGCTGTGGGACTGCACTACAGAGACAAGAAGGTTGTTCATTGTGGGACTGTACTGCAGAGATAAGTGGGTTATTCACTGTGGAACTGTACTGCAGAGACAAGTAGGCTACTCATTACAGAAAATACATATGTTATTCACTGTGGGATTGTACTACAGAGACAAGTAGGTTCTTCACTGTAGGACTGCACTGCATAGGTAAGTAGATTATTCACATTGGGAATGTATCACAGAGACAGGTGGGTTATTCACTGTGGGGCTGTACTGTATAGACAAGTAGGTTATTCACCGTAAGACTGTAGTGTAGAGATAAGTAGGTTATTCACTGTGAGACTGTAGTGTAGAGACAAGTAGGTTATTCACCGTGGGACTGTAGTGTAGAAACAAATAGGTTATTCACCGTAAGACTGTAGTGTAGAGACAAGTAGGTTATTCACTGTGAGACTGTAGTGTAGAGACAAGTAGGTTATTCACCGTAAGACTGTAATGTAGAGACAAGTAGGTTATTCACTGTGAGACTGTAGTGTAGAGACAAGTAGGTTATTCATTGTGAGACTGTAGTGTAGAGACAATTAGGTTATTCACTGTGGGGCTGTACTGAATAGACAAGTAGGTTATTCACTGTGGGACTGTACTGTATAGACAAGTAGGTTATTCACCGTGGGACTGTAGTGTAGAGATAAGTAGGTTATTCACTGTGAGACTGTAGTGTAGAGACAAGTAGGTTATTGGGGCCTCCGTGGTTCAGTCGGTTAGCGCGCTAGCGCAGCGTAGTGACCCAGAAGCCTCTCACCAATGCGGTCGCTGTGAGTTCAAGACCAGCTCATGCTGGCTTCCTCTCCGGCCGTACGTGGGAAGGTCTGCCAGCAACCTGCGGATGGTCGTGGGTTTCCGCCGGGCTCTGCCCGGTTTCCACCCACCATAATGCTGGCCGCCGTCAGCATAAGTGAAATATTCTTGAGTACGGCGTAAAACACCAATCCAAAAAAAAAAAAAAAAAACAAGTAGGTTATTCACTGTGGGACTGTACTGTATAGACAAGTAGGTTATTCACTGTGAGACTGTAGTGTAGAGATAAGTAGGTTATTCACTGTGAGACTGTAGTGTAGAGACAAGTAGGTTATTCACTGTGAGACTAGTGTTGACAAGTACATGTACATGAAGGTTATTTAACGTATTTAACCTTATTTTCGTAAAAATAACATTTTTTGTACATGTGTACTGATGTCCACAAAAGGGTTTGGTAGTACTTCGACCTACAAGATAAATATGTTGTACAGTTTTATCTTGTCCTTGTAGAAGGAGAAATGGTTGATTGTGTAAATATATTCACCATTACTGAAACAGTTTTTATGTCCATATTATTCACCCAAGGTTATCTGTTAGGAGGTTTTAACTATCAGTAACTTGATTGGTTAGACCTACTCTTTCCGTTATTTTTCTACAGGTGGTTGTCAATATCCTCCCACAAAGATTTCATGCCCCAGGGACTTTCCAGCAGTGCCTGTGAAATGTTATTGGTTCTGAAGGAGCACCTCCATGATGTGGAGAGTCTGATCAGCAAGCCACTCTTCTCTCAGTTCTGGCAGAGACTGGCAGATAAGATCAACAAGTTCATATTTGAAGATGTGAGTACATTATTATCCAGTTGTAATGTGTTTTAAGCATTTTATTAATAGATATTGCATCTGTAACCAAGCCACCTACAGCAATTGACCGAAAATCTCATCTGTTTACCGGATTCGGAGAGCTCTGTGAATGTCGTGAGGTTAGTTTGGAAATTACAATGATAACAAATTACAATCACTAAAAATATTGTTTGTGTGCTTGGATTTTTTAATACATTTTTCATTTGAGGGGCACAATTATAGGTCATTGGCTGCATGGGACCATTGTAGTGTTAGCACTTCTGTAATCACTTTTTACTCTCTGTACTGTCAAACATCCCCACAACGTTCCATCGTGCTTACAGTTTGTCCTAACTGTCTAATAACTCTATACTCTGTGTGCTTTCACAGACCTTTCGGCATGTTATTTTGCTTATAGGTTGTTCTGCTGAAACAACTCTACACACTCTGTGTTGTCAGATGTCACCACAACGTTTCATTCGGCTCACAGGTTATCCTATTTCACAGCTCTTTATTATACTCTGTGTGCTGACAGACATCACCACAATGTTTTATTCAGCTCACAGGTTGTCCTATCTAACATCTCTTTTCTTTTTACTCTCTATACTGTCAGACATCACCACAATGTTTCATTCAGCTAACAGGTTGTCCCATCTAACATTCTCCTCTTTACATGTGTATGTGCTGTCAGACATCACCACAATGTTTCATTCAGCCTACAGGTCGTCCTATCTAACATCTCTCTCCTCTTTACTCTGTGTGCTGCGAGACATCACCACAATGTTTCATTCAGCTCACAGGTCGTCCTATCTAACATCTCTCTCCTCTTTACTCTGTGTGCTGCGAGACATCACCACAATGTTTCAT
The DNA here is from genome assembly GCF_032854445.1 of Liolophura sinensis. Lineage (NCBI taxonomy): Eukaryota > Metazoa > Mollusca > Polyplacophora > Chitonida > Chitonidae > Liolophura > Liolophura sinensis. The sequence goes on from NC_088295.1 coordinate 5,024,270, forward strand.
TCAGCTCACAGGTTGTCCTATCTAACATCTCTCTCCTCTTTACTCTATGTGCTGTCAGACACCACCACAATGTTTCATTCAGCTCACAGGTTGTTCTATCTAACATCTCTCTCCTCTTTACTCTGTGTGCTGCCAGACATTACCACAATGTTTCATTCAGCTCACAGGTTGTCCTATCTAACATCTCTCTCCTCTTTACTCTGTGTGCTGCCAGACATTACCACAATGTTTCATTCAGCTCACAGGTTGTCCTATCTAACATCTCTCTCCTCTTTACTCTGTGTGCTGTCAGACATCACCATCATGTTTTATTCTGCTTATAGGTTGTCCTGGCTAACAACTTCAGTGAGGCAGGAGCAGCACAGTTACAGTTTGACATGTTCAGGAATCTCTTCCCTCTGTTTGGAGAATACACACAGAAACCAGAAAACTACTTCAGAAAGTAAGTATACAGGTGTAAATTTCTCAGCAAGATTCTCACCACTGGGATGTGCTGATCAGTACTAGTGTGCTTTAGAGAGAAAAGACGGTTGTAGCATAATTTATTTGTCCATATTTACATGTAGTGGTCACCATTGGAGACCTAATAAGAGTTATTATATTAAAGGAAGAACATATAACGAATCCCCTATACACAAAGTCAGTGTATGTTGTCTTTTCTTTGCCCAGCACAAAGGAAGCCTGTGTCTTACTGAACCTGAAGGTGGGTTCCGCTCTACTCCTGAAGGAGCTGCTGTACACGGCCCTACACAACCCCAGCAAGGACCCCAATGCTGCAGTCCTGGACCCCAAGGCAGCGTTACACGACATAGGCGTGTTCAAGCTGACGCCAGAGCAGAGCGAGCATGTCCTCAACCTGCGCACAAACCTGTCCACCAGATAGATACATTCCTGAGTACTGTATGTAGCACATTCCTCTCTGCCCTGTGTGTAGCACATTCCTCGCTGCCCTGTATGCCACCAGCTGCTTACCAGTAGCTACCTGTACCTGCTACCTCCAGCCTTGTTTACATGGCAAACTGACTCTACAGATGAACGTAATGCCAGAACGTTCTCCAAACTTTGAATTTCATCTAGTGTATGTTCACATGAGTCAATTTCTCATTGAAAGGAAAAAAAATGGAACAATCGCTGAACAAACAAAATCATGAATACATGCCCATGTGCATATTTACAGACGATTGTGTATTTTTGGAAGATACTTCACCCACAATGTACGTCTTTGTAAGATGTCATGGTAGTTAGACAAGACGACAATGACTTTATACTCTTGTGTAAAGCCTGTTTTAAGACAAACATGTTACTCTGCTGATTACCAAATGGTGCTTGATTACCAAAGGGTGCTAAAGAATCCTGTAACATGATGTGTAGTAATCATAGCCCTCAGAGGGTTGTGGTAACAACTAACAGGGCACCTGTAAAATGATGTGTAGTAATCATAGCCCTCAGAGGGTTGTGGTAACCACTGACAGAGCACCTGTAACATGATGTGTTGTAATCATAGCCCTCAGAGGGTTGTGGTAACAACTGACAGGGCACCTGTAACATGATGTGTAGTAATCAGAGCCCTCAGAGTGTTGTGGTAACAACTGACAGGGCACCTGTAACATGATGTGTAGTAATCAGAGCCCTCAGAGTGTTGTGGTAACCACTGACAGGGCACCTGTAACATGATGTGTAGTAATGATAGCCCTCAGAGTGTTGTGGTAACAACTGACAGGGCACCTGTAACATGATGTGTAGTAATCATAGCCCTCAGAGTGTTGTGGTAACAACTGACAGGGCACCTGTAACATGATGTGTAGTAATCATAGCCCTCAGAGGGTTGTGGTAACAACTGACAGGGCACCTGTAACATGATGTGTTGTAATGATAGCCCTCAGAGAGTTGTGGTAACCACTGACAGGGCACCTGTAACATGATGTGTAGTAATGATAGCCCTCAGAGGGTTGTGGTAACAACTGACAGGGCACCTGTAACATGATGTGTTGTAATCATAGCCCTCAGAGGGTTGTGGTAACAACTGACAGGGCACCTGTAACATGATGTGTTGTAATGATAGCCCTCAGAGAGCTGTGGTAACACTGACAGGGCACCTGTAACATGATGTGTTGTAATCAGAGCCCCCAGAGGGTTGTGGTAACCACTGACAGAGCACTGTAACATGATGTGTAGTAATGATAGCCCTCAGAGGGTTGTGGTAACAACTGACAGGGCACCTGTAATGTGTAGTAAACAGAGCCCTCAGAGAGTTGTGGTAACCAATGACAGGGCACCTGTAACATGATGTGTAGTAATGATAGCCCTCAGAGGGTTGTAGTAACAACTGACAGAGCACCTGTAACGTGTAGTAATCATAGCCCTCAGAGGGTTGTGGTAACCAATGACAGGGCACCTGTAACATGATGTGTAGTAATCATAGCCTTCAGGAGCTGTGGAAAACACTGACAGAGCATCTGTAACATGATGTGTAGTAATCAGAGCCCCCAGAGGGTTGTGGTAACCACTGACAGAGCACCTGTAACATGATGTGTTGTAATGATAGCCCTCAGAGGGTTGTGGTAACAACTGACAGGGAACCTGTAACATTATGTGTTGTAATCAGAGCCCCCAGAGGGTTGTGGTAACCACTGACAGAGCACTGTAACATGATGTGTAGTAATGATAGCCCTCAGATGGTTGTGGTAACAACTGACAGAGCACTGTAACATGATGTGTTGTAATGATAGCTCTCAGAGGGTTGTGGTAACCACTGACAGAGCACCTGTGACATGATGTGTTGTAATCAGAGCCCCCAGAGGGTTGTGGTAACCACTGGCAGAGCACATGAAAGCAGGATGTGTAGTAATTAGAGCCCCGAGAGGGTCGTGGTAACCACTGACAGAGCACCTGTAACTATTGCCTGTTGCATAATACAAATGATGTATTCAGTGTAATTGAAATGTAACCCTTGTATTCCATGGTTTCTGGTAGGACATTTCATTATTAATTGTGTAGATATACTTTTTTGGAGGAAAACTTCGAATCATGATAATTGGGACAGGAGCCATCCCAAAGGAAACGTTCCAGGCTGGTGTCCGTCACATGTACTAGAAACAAGGCACCTTGGTCAGGACTAGGTACAATGTGCCACACAGATGGAGGTCAGATAAATATGTACTGCACAACTGTGGAATGATATAATGGAAAGAGTCTCCTTCAGATGGAGAGTTAGAATCTTGTGTGATGGCAGTTTTGTGGAGAGGATCAAAAGACGAAGGATCTGGGATATGTGTACTCACGTAGAAATCACCTCTGTTCCACACAAAAGTCACTTTCCCAGTGACCACAGAAGGTTTCCCATAGCTAACAAACTCTGAGGCAAATGTGATGTACATGTATTGGTAATCAACCTGCATTTAGCAGGTTCACCTGAAGTTTTCAAGCTAAGGGAAAAGCCCTTTGCCAGATTTGTCACTTGACACCTTTCCCCATTGTATTTTTGGTATATGCTGTTCAATAAGAACATATGTAGCAAATTAGAGGAGGGGGGTTGTTACTTTTAATTATTGACATCAATTTTATGTTTTGTCTCAGATTTTTGTTGGAATGTTGGCTTTTTCATAGTTTAAGTTAAAACGCAAGCATTAATATTACATATACATTTGTGTATTATTAACGAAAAAATATCAAGAAATACTTATCTGGTGCATTTATACAATATTCATACCAAATACATATGCATGGCGTTTCTGCACTCTGGATTTGCGCACTTCAGGTTAACTTATTGTCTGTACCATCATGTAATGGTGATATGTACTTGTACACTATAGCAGTGCATAATAAAGTTACATATGTATTTCTGTACAATTCCATCAGATATGATGTCTAGCGTCCGATGTCCAGCATCCAGATCTGATGTCCAATATCCAGATCTAATGTCCGATATTCAGGTCTGATGTCCGATATCCAGATCTGACGGTATCCAGGTCTGACCGCCAGTGTCCAGGTCAGACGTTCGCCGTCTAATAACCTGATTTCACCTATAAGATATGACTTTTTCACCTGATTTTGAAGTTTACCACCCATTTGTGACGATTAGTAGCCTGATTTCAGTGAGTTGACGTTTAACGCCCAGAGCTAAAATTCATCTCATGGATTTTACTTGAAGCAATCATATCTGATATTTAATATGCCCATTTGACCTTCCACACCCAGTTTAGATGTACACCCATTTGTTCTGAATTTCAGCCGAAAACCCAAATTTCGACATTTCTACGTCGATTAAAACTAGGGTATGTATTCTCTATATATGTTTGGAATAAAGGTAGCCTGAATCTTGAGAAACAAGAAAGGTAAATTCGACCGTAACTTACACAAGGCGTTATATTTGCAATCGGGAAAACAACAAATAATATCAAAGCTTTTACTTTTACGTCCTAAGGTTTTACCCCTCCGTCTACGTCTATTTTCCTTCGGATCAGCATAAGCCCGTCACGTACCGGCAAGATAACCTGGCGGAGAGATGGGGAAATACCGGGTGAACATAAACATATATAAGAGTATATGGCACGTGGTCTCAATAGAATGGCGGCTAACAACACGGGTCCGGTCGGGGAATTGCCTATCGTATATTGTCACTAAAGTCTCGAGAACAATGTACGCAGAGTATGAACTCCGGGTACATATGTAATTCCCTTTCAAGGCTGGAATAGACGAAAATCTAGTAGAAACTAGATTTATTTATTTATTTGAATTTGGTTTTACGCCGTACTCAAGAATATTTCACTTATATGACGGCGGCCAGCATTAATGTGGGTGGAAACCGGGCAGAACCCGGGGGAAAACCCACGACCATCCGCAAGTTGCTGCAAGACCTTCCCACTTACGGCCAGAGAGGAAGCCAGCATGAGCTGGACTTGAACTCACAGCGACCGCAGTGATGAGAGGCTCCTGGGTCATTACGCTGCACTAGCGTGCTAACCAACTGAGCCACGGTGGCCCCGTGGTAGAAACTAGAGTGAGCATTTTTTCGCTTTTCCTTCCGTGCATATCCATTTCTTTTCAAGCGCAAAATGACATCGATCGAAAATGAACAATCGACTCTACAGGTTTCACCCAGCTGAATTTATGGGGGTAGGTTTCTCATTACGAAGACTGTGTTTGCATATCCTGCAAACGTAGGTGATTATATGGTGTTAAACACAAAGGTTATGTTCATTTTGGGCGCCTCTATTTTATTTCATAGTGACTATTATTTGATTGGTTTGATGTTACATTCCGTACTCAAGATATTTTACTTATACAACGGCGGCCAGCCGTAAAATGAAACAGAGCGGAACTGATCCGAACGAACTTATCGAAATAGACCGAGCGTTGCGGATAAACCATGTATGTTTACGCACCCGGTACACTCTGTCATCGTCAGCCACCAGTTGGTTGAACTCTGGAATGGCGTGAGCATCCACCATGGTTTCGTCTCTCTCCTCACGTACCAAGTAAGCGTTTCCATTCCACAGCGTGTTGTCCACACAGATTGTACCCCCCTCTGCTAACAGGTTTTTGTCCAGTAAACACTAAAAAAACGGAAGTTAAATCGAAACATAAGCAGCATAATACAGATAGTCGACAACATTGATTGTTTTAAAAAACATGCAAGGCCTTTAAATAACGTCTTAGCTGTTTACAGGTTTTGAGACTTAAATGGCAAATGATTTATTCAATGCTGTAAATCAATATCTTAGACTGGAACGACTCCCTCCGCTTCTTACTGATTTCGTTCCAATATTTAAAACGTCAAAGAGACACTAAATATAGAAGAGATACACCTGATCATTTGCGCTACTTTTAACGTGCTTAATGACCATATCACTACGCCAGAGAGTCGACCTGCCTTAAAATAGTTGCCATAGTTGGATTTATCAGCGTCAATAAAAACAAAGTCAAACTGTTTCCCTTCCTCGTGTAATGTCTGCATAGTATCAAGAGCTGGGCCTGGAACAAAACAGAATTGAAAATCTGGCTTAAAATGATGATATAGATTAGCCGACACGTACATTTGAAAGTGAGCGAATGGTTATGGGGATATGTTTGTTTGATTTGTTTGTTTGATTTTTTTGTTTGATTGGTGTTTTACGCCGTACTCAAGAATATTTCACTTATACGACGGCCGCCAGCATTATGACGGGAGGAAACCGGGCAGAGCCCGAAGGATACCCACGACCATCCGCAGGTTGCTGGAAGACCTTCTCACGTACGACGGGACAGGAAGCCAGCATGAGCTGGACTTGAATTCACAGCGACCACAACTGAGTCACGAAGGCCCCTATGGGGATATGTATGGAAGCCGATAGAGGACATCTCGCTACCTCGACATTTCTAATATAGGGCGAGGTAACGAGGTAGCAAAACGAGCTAGCGATGCACGCAGGTCGGGATGTGTATGTGATTTTTTTTGCGCTTGGACAGGAGTTTGTTGGGGTACATATGGAGATCACTTTTCCTTCCGTCATTGTCCGTACTATTAATCTTGACTACGACATATTTTAGTACCGGTTGGTGGTAAGGGTCTGAAATTTGATTTATTCCTTATTTAAATAAAAGATCTGGTGTGGTAAGGCTGGGATCGATCCCAGTGCAAGAAACTGTGCACCTCAAGAAGCGAAACTGGCTATACCTGTGGGTGAAAACTGCAGACACACTGGTAAGGCCACTTCCTTTTTCAGTTCTGTTTTATTCTTCTGTTCCTGTTATTTGGCAAACACGAGGCTCATAAGCCTCCAAACATACACAGAAGAGACGTATGTCATAAAATCGAAAAAATAGTAGCCTACTCCAGTCACACTGAAATATCCTTTTTGTTTAATTAGACACTGCTGATAGAGGAAAATCACCCTACCACAAATGCAACTTTCTGAATAATTCTTGAGCACGCAGTTAGGCACCAATCTATTAAATAAATATATACCAAGAGTAATTTTCAGCCTTATATCTCTGCTAAGCATAACGTGTTAGCTTAGATAGATGATTTCGTTACAAATTTAGTTGCCACACGTCACATAATACCACCTTAACAATTATCCATTCTAATTCATGATAACTCTTATTTAATGCAGGACGGCCTTTATCTTCATTCACGCAGAGTATGTTTCAAAACGAGAAAGACCAACAAAGCTTCGAACTCTTCCTTGAGATGCAGCCTGTTCTCCGCAACGACTTGGTTAATTCACTGTACTATGAAGTATGCCTTATAGACGATGGCAGAAATACGAATTTTAATCTTGCCAAAATACAACAAAATCGATCACATTATAAAGTTTATGTTTTACATATGGAGAAAAACGAAACTTTGACAGCACGTAGAAATACACAAATAAGTTTCAGTAGTGATATGTTTCTGGTTAACGACGATCTTCATACTGAAAATTAAAGACACAGTGCCTCGCTTGAACGAAAATTTGGCGTTTTTGAGCGAGAGTGCAATTTAGCCGGGTTATTACAGAACAGTCATCTCTTTTGTGGTCATATAATCTGTATGAGTGCTTGGACCAAGTCGTATATTTCTGATTTGGAAAATTACACAGCTGTGCTGGGATTTTGAAATTTCCGCTTTCTTATCGTACCTCTCTAGGGGCAGATTCTCCGCCTTACCCTACCAGCTCATTTATTTATTTATTTACTCAATTGTTGCTTTACGCCGCACTCAAGAATATTTCACTTATACCACGGAAGAACTCACCCCAAGAACACAATTTAGACGTGGTGTATGCCTCAACCTGACACTAAAGAAATTATAATAACTGCTCCCCACCTCGCTACCTCGCTCGTTGTAAAGGTCGAGGTAGAGTGGTAGGGAGATTATATTAATCTCGCATCGCTACCTGGCTGCCTCGTATCTCTACCTCGCTGTCTCGTACCGTTACCTCGCTTCGCTACCTCGTTATCTCGCTGCCTTGCCCTGTATTGGAAAGGTCGAGGTAGCCATATGTCATCTATCGGCCTGAAGCTAAATTCACTGAGATAAATTTATGTACCGCAGCCTGGGCACCGTGTATGTTTGCACCACATGACATCGCTGGTTATGTTGAGTCTTTTAAGGTGACGAAGTGGCTGCTTACTGTATAGGCGAGGACCGACAGTTTTCTGTGACATATCGCTTTACCCATATCAAACAAGCTGTACTTCTTGCAAATAGCAATGTGAATACAGGCTGCATATTGTACTTGCCTAAAGCAATGTAAACATGCTGCATGCTGTACTTTTTGCAAACAGCAATGTGAATACTTTGTTTGAAAGAATATTTCACTCATACGACGGCGGCCAGCATTATGGTGGGTGGAAACCGGGCAGAGCCCGGGCGAAGCCCACGATCATCCGCAGGTTGCTTGAAGACCTTCCCACTTACGGCCGCAGAGGAAGCCAGCATGAGCTGGCTCACAGTAACCGCATTGGTGAGAGGCTCCTGGGCCATTACGCTGCGCTAGCGCGCTAACCAACTGAGCCACAGGTTGCATGCTGTACTTCTTGCATACAGCAATGTGAATACAGGCTGCATATTGTACTTGTTGCCTAAAGCAATGTAAATGGGCTGCATGCTGTACTTGCTGTCTTCACCAATGTAAATACAGTTACCAAAGATTGCTTTGATTGGCAATATACCTTTGCAAGTATTGCAACATGCCAAAACTGTTGGGCCATGTATATCCTTACGACAATTTCGGAGTGATTTAGGTCCGCTAAACTTCAGTGGCCAACACGCGCATTACGATGGGCTATATACCAACCCTTGCGAAAACTTCGACTGACAACAAGCCCACTTTCACAAATCTGTGTTAATCCATTCGTCGTGTATCATTTCTCGAGTAAATCAGATCGCCTAGCTTTCCAAAAAGTTCTTGGTTTCACAAACATTCCGCACACCACAGCATTATTGAATGTTGGCTATGTAAACAGCGTGGGGACATGACAGGTTGAAAACTGGGGGCACCTGTTGTATAGATGATCTGACTGCCTTAGCCAAAGCTGCACTTTTGTGAATGTTTCAAGTGTAGTATTACAACATGTAGACAGCGAATGTCAGCAGAGTGGATTTATGTATGTATGCTTGGACTTTTTACGCCGTACTTTTTTTCAGTCATGTGATGACAAGGGGTCATTAGGTGTGCGTACATATCCTGTGTCTTTTGGTGACAGAGTGAGTCCATGCTGCCGAAGTGCTCTCGATACTGAAGTGCCATGCCGAAAACATTAGACATGACACCACACCCAGATACATTGTACTGACACCAAGGCAAACAGTAATGTTTTGTATGACCCGGCCAGAAAAGGAGATGTGGAAGAAGACAGGCTTAGCTTACAAGTCTAAAGGGCGTACCCGTTAAAGGTGTACAAGACGTTTCAATAAACTGCTCACGGTTAGATTATTCGCGAAACATGCAGAGAATCTCGTTGAAGAGATCTTACCTATTTTTATGGATATCTTGTTTCCGTGAGGGCTTTTGTCGAAGAATTTCCGGATGACGCCTTCTAGTGCGGGATTGATCTCACACGTGGTCACTGTTCCTTGACAGGGCAGAGCTTCCGCCATGGCGAGGGCAGCACATCCGGTGAACATCCCGATCTCCAGAACCCGGGTAGCTTTACTCATGCTGACCAACAGTCTTAACACCTGAGCTGAAGACACACAGACAAAAACCTATGTACAGACGACAAAACCTGGGTTTTAGAATGAAGGTACACTGAACGTTTTGTTCAATGAGGTAATACTGACCCCATTTCTGTAGTGAGGTAATACTGACCCTATTTATGTATTTATTTATTTATTTGATTGGTGTTTTACGCCGTACCCAAGACCCAATTGATGTAGTGAGGTAATATTGATAATATTTGTGTCGTGAGGTAATATTGATCTTATTTGTGTAGTGAGGTAATATTGATTTTATTTGTGTTGTGAGGTAACATTGATTTTATTTGTGTTGTGAGGTAATATTGATCCCATTTGTGTAGTGAGGGAATATTGATCTTATTTATGTAGTGAGGTAATAATACTGACCCTGTTTGTTCAATGGGGTAATACTGAGATAATACTAAGACCTATATTCATATAATATAGAGTCTACACCTACCCTCTCCATGTCAACATCACCTGTATTCATGTAATACACGGTCTACACCTACCCTCTTCATGTCAACGTCATCTATATTCATATAATACACGGTCTACACCTACCTCTTCATGTCAACATCACCTATATTCATGTAATACACGGTCTACACCTACCCTCTTCGTGTCAACATCACCTATATTCATATAATACACGGTCTACACCTACCCTCTTCGTGTCAACATCACCTATATTCATATAATACACGGTCTACACTTACCCTCTTCATGTCAACATCATCTATATTCATATAATACACGGTCTACACTTACCCTCTTCATGTCAACATCATCTATATTCATGTAATACACGGTCTACACTTACCCTCTTCATGACCAGTCAACATCACCTATATTCATATAATACACGGTCTACACCTACCCTCTTCGTGTCAACATCACCTATATTCATATAATACACGGTCTACACTTACCCTCTTCATAGCCAGTCAACATCACCTATATTCATGTAATACACGGTCTACACTTACCCTCTTCATGTCAACATCATCTATATTCATATAATACACGGTCTACACTTACCCTCTTCATGTCAACATCATCTATATTCATGTAATACACGGTCTACACTTACCCTCTTCATGTCAACATCATCTATATTCATATAATACACGGTCTACACCTCCCTCTTCATGTCAACATCATCTATATTCATATAATACACGGTCTACACTTACCCTCTCCATGGCAACATCACCTATATTCATATAATACACGGTCTACACCTCCCTCTTCATGTCAACATCATCTATATTCATGTAATACACGGTCTACACTTACCCTCTTCATGGCCAGTCAACATCACCTATATTCATATAATACACGGTCTACACTTACCCTCTTCATGGCCAGTCAACATCACCTATATTCATGTAATACACGGTCTACACTTACCCTCTTCATGTCAACATCATCTATATTCATATAATACACGGTCTACACCTCCCTCTTCATGTCAACATCATCTATATTCATATAATACACGGTCTACACTTACCCTCTTCATGGCAACATCACCTATATTCATATAATACACGGTCTACACCTCCCTCTTCATGTCAACATCATCTATATTCATGTAATACACGGTCTACACTTACCCTCTTCATGGCCAGTCAACATCACCTATATTCATGTAATACACGGTCTACACCTCCCTCTTCATGTCAACATCATCTATATTCATGTAATACACGGTCTACACTTACCCTCTTCATGGCCAGTCAACATCACCTATATTCATGTAATACACGGTCTACACCTCCCTCTTCATGTCAACATCATCTATATTCATGTAATACACGGTCTACACTTACCCTCTTCATGGCCAGTCAACATCACCTATATTCATGTAATACACGGTCTACACCTCCCTCTTCATGTCAACATCATCTATATTCATGTAATACACGGTCTACACTTACCCTCTTCATGGCCAGTCAACATCATTTTTTCCAGCCTACGAAAGGTGGGCTTGTCAACGTCATCTATATTCATATAATACACGGTCTACACCTACCTCTTCATGTCAACATCACCTATACTCATGTAATACACGGTCTACACCTACCCTCTTCGTGTCAACATCATCTATATTCATATAATACACGGTCTACACTTACCCTCTTCATGGCAACATCACCTATATTCATGTAATACACGGTCTACACCTACCCTCTTCGTGTCAACATCATCTATATTCATGTAATACACGGTCTACACCTACCCTCTTCGTGTCAACATCATCTATATTCATATAATACACGGTCTACACCCACCCTCTTCATGTCAACATCATCTATATTCATATAATACACGGTCTACACTTACCCTCTTCATGGCCAGTCAACATCATTTTTTCCAGCCTACGAAAGGTGGAATTTTTGGAGAACTCATTCCAGTCTGTCGAGTTCGTGAACTGGATGATGGCGTCCACATGAGACGAGACCGGAGATGCCATATCTTCCAGGTACTTTAAATAGTCTATTATTAGTTTGATGATGCGCTCCGTTGATTTGGTGAGATCTGGAGACACTGACTGGTCGGATGCCGCCAGATCCTTGGCACGAACCGCCTCATCATAGATGGCCTTTATCGCACATGACTCCATGTCTACACAACTGCAAAGGTGTGGGGGGAGATATACAGATACACACATATCAACAGGTCGTATAGACGATGCACTAAGCTGTACATACATATGAAACCGGATTGCCCGGTTGTGTCTTGTACAATTAAGTTACTGACTTTCCTTCGAATGTCCAGACCTTCAACGAACGTTAATTGTCACCATGTCCGCACAAGCAGTGAAAGCAGGGGAAACTACAAATCCCGTGTCACGGCCGGGTTTGAACCCGCACTTGGCCCGTCCTGATCCAATTGAAAGGAAAACGCTCTAACCACTAGGCGATTGCCCGCTCCCAGTCGAGGACTACCACAAACTAAGAAACAATCGCCTTGACAAATATTATCCACATTTATTTATATTACTAACACAGTAGATTAAATGGCAACAGTGGAATAAATTCCCCGGGCAGAGATTAACTGTTTGCACATGTATGTAAAATGCTTAAGTATACGTGTGTGTGCAAGTATTACCTGACCTGGAGTGCCTGGATGGTGAAGACATACGTGTGTAGTTCTTTTAAATATCTGGTATACAATAACATGGCTCCTTGATAAAACAACAGTAACACGATGAAACAAAATTAAAACAAATCATATACGAAGCCTTCTACTCTGCACCGTCACACCATTACGTGCTACAGTAAGCGGTTTCCGTATAGCCTTTTCATTGATAATATTTCGCGGGGTACATTCTAAGACAACATTCTTAGTGTGCAGCCGCATTCGTTAGGGGTACATACAGCAAATGCAGGTTTATAGTGCTGTTAACAGGCCATGTAGTTAGACAAGAAGGTAATTATACAATCCTGGTGGCTATCACCAATACATTACCTGTCACTCTGGAGATTATAATCATGAGATTACCTGTCACTATGGTGACTGTCGTCAATAAATTACCTTTCACTCTGGTGACTATCATCATTAGATTCCCTGTCACTCTGATGGTTTCATCATTAGATTCCCTTTCACTCTGGTGACTATCATCATTAGATTCCCTGTCACTCTGATGGCTTTCATCATTAGATTACCTGTGCCTCGAGTGACTATCATCAACAGATTACCTGTCACTCTGATGACTTTTCATCAATAGATTACATCGTCACTCAGACTATCATCATTAGATTACCTGTAACTCTGGTGACTGTCTTCAATAAATTACTCTTGTGACTATCATTAGATTACCTGTCACTCTGGTGACTGTCATCAGTAGATTACCTGTCACTCTGGTGGCTATCGTCATTAGATTAGCTGTCATTCGGGTGACAAACATCAATAGATTACCTGTCACGCTGGTGGCTATCATCCATAGAAGACTTGTCACTGGTGACTATCATCATTAAATTACCTGTCACTATGGTGACTATTATCGCTTTATTATCTGTCACTTTGGGGACCACCAGCATTAGGTTATCTGTCACTCTTATCCTCACCAGATGACTTTGTCACTCTGGTGGCTAGTATCAATAGATGACTTGTCACTCTGGTGACTATCATCATTAGATTACCTGTCACTATGGTGGCTATTATCATGAGATTACCTGTCACTCTGGTGGCTATCATCAATAGATGACTTGTCACTCTGGTGACTAAAATGAATAGATTACCTGTTAATGTGGTGACTATCATCAAAAGATTACCGGGTGGGGAAGCGGGTGGGAGGGGGTCCTCCGTGGATCAGTTGGTTACGGAGCTGGCGCAGCGTAATGACCCATGAGCCTCTCACCAATACGGTCGCTTGAGTTGAAGTCCAGCTCATGCTGGTAAGATCCTGGAGCAACCTGCTGATCGTCGTGGGTTTCCCCCTGGCTGTGCCCGGTTTCCTCCCCCACCATAATGCTAGCCGCCGTCGTCTAAATGAAACATTCTTGAGTACGGCGTAAAACACCAATCAAACAAATAAATAAATAAATAGATTACCCTTCACTTTGGTTACTATCATTAAAGGGGAAAAAAACTTTAAAAAAAGAAACTATAAGCTGAAAGGAGGCCATTTTTTTACCAACTTGAGGTGCATGTCAGAATTTTTATGGCATGCACCTGCGAGGAAATGCATACTTTTATCAATGGTATTTGTTTGATATTTAAATTTTCTTCTCCTTTAAGAGAATAAGACAATGATCTGTTTTATGAGAGGAAGAAATTCGATCGAAGTACCTGAGTAAACAACTCATATGTACCACTAGCAGTGACGTAACTGATAACCCTCTTCAGTGTGTGACACATACGTGCTTAGCCATTAAAGCGAGCTCATTTATGTGTATGGTGGAAGGCAAGGGACCTCAAACTTCATGGAAGACGACATGACACGGCGGTGGGTTATCAAGTATTCAGTCCGAGGATGGGATTGAACCATCACCTGGCTCCTGTGACTGAGCGCTTGGAGAGTAAGCACCCCGTCTTGCAGTATGGTTTCTGTGCTATATCCATTATCTTGGACAAGCCTGTAGCTCTGTAAGTCGTCATGTGTCTGTCCGTGTGTCTGTCAATCGGTCTCATTTTTGTATACAGCATCCTATATTTTAACATTGGCCGTTCTCTTAACGAGGACATGAGTGCAATACAACATGGATTTTTTGCGGAATGCCGCAGCTAAGGAGAATTTGCGCTTGTTTAATTGTATCATGGACGTTTTAGGACAGGTACGTGAACCAGGGTAAGAGCTATGAGACAATTACCATATTGTGAGGGACACACCTGGGGAGTCACGTTATCAGCTCCTAGCCTTCGAGCTGATGCCTTGCTGCACAGCTCTGGCCTACAGCCGGATCAAACACGTCCGCTGTTCCAGCCAAAACAGAGCCGTAAGTTGTTATGTTATAAAGACGTAAGATCTGAGTCGATCAAACCGACTGGTGATCTCGGTCCTACCTTGTTGGACCCGGGTTACAGATGAAGCAGCTAGCCGTGTCTTGTGCAGTCAATCCTGATCTCCCCACTGTATCTGCTCTGAGGTCACCCCGGCAAGAGCATGGAGAATCGAGGTCAGGTCAACCCACACCTGGTGTCCCGATCATGTGAGCACCGCACAGGTGTGGACAGGCCACATTAAAGTATGACTGACGACAGACAAACACAGTGTTCATGTAACGTGGAGATTATATCATAGTATTGATATTATATCATAGATACCATCCTCAGCTGCAAACCGTTTCGGTATTTATTCTGTAAATTTGAAGATTTTTTACATACATGTACATACATGCTGCATGTACAACTTCAACGATTTCAAACATGTACAAATTGTAAACTGCAACTATGAGGCATACTAGAATATACCAATATTAACACATATGTACAAGAGAACTAGACATTTGTACCATTGTTTTGCAGATATGCATAAACAAGTAGGGAATAAATAACAAAAATGGTTTGTCACAGTCCCCTGGTGTAACGTCGCGTTATCTAACGAATAATGATTACATCGTGCATTAGAGCTAGCTCATCCAAATGCTATCTTATCAGCGGTGATCGGCATGCTTATTTTCAGTGCGTGTCCGTTATGTTTGTGTCTGCGTGTGTGAGAGTCTGGTGCATGAATTGTAACATTAATGTTACAATATACATATATTTTGGAGGGTGAAACAGGCTGCATTGTCTGCGAAAATCAATTCCAATTAAAAGAAAATCGTGGTCGTAAATGTCACATTTAGCAAATAAATGATAACTAACAAACGACATACTGACACGAAGAGGAGACCTGTTCACCACCTCGTTGTCATATGGGGCTATTCAACATACAACAATCACGTAGTCGTACTAAACCAGACGAATGGTTTGTAAAAGTTGACCAAAGGCTGTGACCATAAATATAGGCATCACATTATTCATTTGAACACTATACAGATATGCACAATATGTTAGAGAAAGACAACAACATGTATAGTATCTGCACAAGTGACGCTGACACCTGATTAACAATGTATTAACGTACCGAGCAGATCTGCTTGGAGGCGGCTACATGTACATGTGTAGTGGTCTCCAACGGCCCTAAGACTGCACGAACGGCCATACACGAACGCCGTGGATATTTTATCGTCATCAAGGCTCTTGGAAGTCTAGAAATCATGGGATGTATCAAACATATATGGAATACACACTGCAGATCACGGAAGAATAACGCATGTACACAGGTGATCAGGTTGTCAGGAAAGGCTTTCAACGCTCCAGGGACACAAATCGCAACAGTTTTCTCTCTATAGCAAAATGTTATTGTGTTTTATTTATGTATTTGATTGAAGTTTTACACCGCACAAGAATATGGGCTATGGATACCTATATTCCACCTGCCTAGAGTGATATCATCTCAGCAGACAGACCATACACTACTGACACCTCTGCCCATAGCTGTCAATGTCTATTGTTTAGTTGATGTATGTTTCGTCTATTGTAGGCTTCATCTACTGTTCAATTGCTTAAAGAACAATGTAACTCTCTCTTGTCAATCTGTTGTTTGTTTCCTCTTTGGCCATATCTTGAGATCAACAACTTTGCCTCTCTTTAAATACCCATTGTTGTAACCAGTTGATCATTATGCTTGATAACGGTATTAGTACCTATACCCAAACGTCGCTCATTGGCTGAAGAGATGTTGTAATCCATGTATTCGTTTTGTTGCACAAGAATATGATGTTAGTGTACACCCGTATTATAGACGCATTTTAATGAAAGCATGGAAACAAAGATTCATTCCAAAACATATTGATCAGCACGTGGCAAGTAACATAACTGGACCGAACTAGTTACCTCGCATGCATGGCCTACTCAGTTCCAGTATTAAAATGACATGCAGGCACGGTACACCCGTCAAACAATCCAACCAACGCTCCCCACTCCCCCTCCCCCACTCCCACCCCCACAACGGCAGAGATTTGTGATCAGAGCTCTCAACTCAAACTTCGTTCTGTGATGACGGACTACCACGTGACACCACATAGATAGGTCTGATATATATAGTGAAACAGCAGCGCAGGGCTATAAGTATGTCAGAACGGCGACTGCTTAGAGTGTAGATAGTGAAGTGACCGTTTGGGGAATTGGCGCTTAAGCTCTACACTTTCACGGTAAGTTACATTTAGTGCCTGTTTAGGAATGCCTAAGTTAATGGATCGTGCAGGAATACAGCGTGTGTGTATGTTAGTCTTCGTGGCAGCTCATGTATTGTTATTCTTGTTGAGATAATTAGTGTGGTACTGGGGGCGTACATTTCTACTTACACCATAATCTCACACCATTTACGCACGGGATAAAACGGGCCCAAGAACAGTGTGGGTCTATGCTCTAAAGTAGAGATATACCTACTGCCTCCGTGGAGTTTACATCTCCAATATACCTAGAGGCCATACTTTTTATAGCAGCGACGGCAAAAGCACGGCCCGTGCATTATACAACCTGATACCAGATGACTATTTTCGCCTTATGTGAACAACTCCACGTGATGGCAAACGCACCGAACTGTTGAGCAGTGCGCTATTTATGCTCAAGCTGAACCATAGCAATTTAAATATATTTACACACTTAACACTTGATTTTGTATAACAGAATTCAGAGGGGATACAAGTATAGGCCTAGCTATCGTGTGTTCTTCATTGTGCTCTCGACGCTGGATGACCCAAGACATAAGCTGATATACAAGATATTTTACAATATCCAGTCGATTAGACTGCAGTGACATCTTGATGCTTATATGCCGTACGAAGAGCGGTGATTTGCTTTGTCTTTAACTCTACAGAAAAGCCACCGCTTGCCTTGGCATACACAATTACTTCTTCATTCGCCATTTTGAATAACTTACTATTCACTCGCTAATATGTGAGTAAATAGTTCATTTTTATTTTGGATGTTTTTGATTAATTCAGATGTAGACAGTTGCTTCATTTTTATACAATTGGTACCGATCTAGATTCAAGGAATGTTAAAATACTAATTAAATATCTTATATTCCTCTGTCAAGAATTATCCCTAAATTTTGGGGGAAATAACTGCTCTTATGGCGCCCACCTTGTCTCGGTTCCGTATGATCACATAGAAAGGGGCCTGATCTGGAATGATATGCTCTGTGATTTCGGCACACTGTAGACGTAGATCTTCAAACATTCCGAGCTGAAAATGAGATATAGCTGCTCACCATGCATGGTAACTTCCATGTTCATTTATGTATTGATTTGGTGGTTTACGCCGAACTTAAGAATGTTTCCTTTAAACGACGGCGGCCCGCATTATGGTGGGAAGCCTTTCACATCCCAGGGGAAAGTTGAATTCACAGTGACAGCATTGGTTAGAGGCTCCTGACTCATTGTGCCGCGCCTGCACGCTAGCACCTCGTCCACGGAGGCTCTGATGACCTCCATCAGGGATACTAACCAGAGGAACTACGGTTCTTTCATAAACAGATAGAACGTTAATATCTCTTCAGTTAAAGGCACGAGAGATCAGAAATTACAGTGTCATTTATAATCACCTATCTGTACCACTTGTGTGGCAGTACTTTATTCTGCCAATGCACAAGTTCGGCACTCACGTCCAACTCTTCGAATTGCGTTCTAAGCGCCCCCCCCCCCTTGGGGCCCTCCCCAGAAAAAATAGAGGCCCCCAGCCCCCCAGCGGAGGGTCTGGCGGCTATCGAAATTTCTTATTAGGTATACAGCGCATACAATGAATCATCATCATCATGGGATCTCCCGCTCAGGCGGCGCAGGCGCTGGAAACGACCAGCCCACCGTCCGCGGACGGCGGGCCTCTTTGGGCGAAGTTAGTCGGCACGGTGCAAGACTTGCGAAGCTACAAAGAAGTCACCCACAGCATGTTTGAAGACGGCCGCGTGCACGCGGGCCGGCTGCTCGTTCTGAAGCTATTCACCAACGACGTGTGCGCTTCGGTGGAGCACCTCGAGCCCATCCGGCAGTATTATGAAAACCGGCTGCTGCCCGAGCTAATGAGGCAACAACCCTACCCACTGGGCCCTCCCCAGAACAAATAGAGGCCCCCAGCCCCTTCTCGTGTCGCAGTTAGACATATCGGTCTTTCGGTCTATCCCCCCGCCGAAACACGTACCAGAACGGCCAACCAGAACGACAAAACAGACATGGCGTCTAATAATGTCACCTTCGACTGCGCTGAGCTCATCGCCGCTTGCGAGGCCGCCAAGGCCTCCGGCAAGCCGCTTCCGACGGTCTTCTCGATTGAAACCTCCGCCCGCCCGGGCCCCCACGGTACGAAGAACATGGGGCTCCACGCCGCCACCCCTGGCAAGAAGGGGCGGCTGATGGCGCGAGTTCTCAAGGAGAAGCACCTCTGCCAAATCCCCATTCTCGACGACGTCGAAGCCTCCCGCATCAACGCGGAGCGCGGCGGCAAGTACGGGGGCGTGAAGAAGCGCGAACGCCACCCTACCCTCAGTGTACAGCTATACAAGCACCGCGTCGAGACAGACGACCAAGGCGGCTCCAAAGGAGCCCTGCCCGGCGGGGACCAGAAGTCCGAGTACTTCCACGTCTGCCAGTTCGTCGATGAATTCTTCAACGCGACGATGAAGGAACGCCTAACCGACAAGACCATCATCCTCCGGGATGCTCGCCGCAAGGACTACCCGCCCGGCGTGGTCGTCGTGCCCAACACCACGATTGTCCCGCTCTTCCAGACCCACGTGTCGATGGAGGCAAAGAGGGATCCCGGTACTGAGCTGGCAAATCCGATCTGCCGCACGAACATGAAGTTCGACAAGGACACGGGCCTCCCCAAAAAGGCCACATTCTTCGACTACGCGAAGGCCCACCGCGACGCCAAGACTGGCAAGCGCACCTATGAGCCTCTAACCTTTGACGGCCACCCGGTGACGGCGCACAATGTCCACCTGATCCGCTCTCACTCTGTCTTCAGCGGCATTGTCAATATGAACGCTGTCTGCGCCTCGAACATGGGCCTCTCCATTCCCTCAGAGATGGAGGTGGTCGTCGTGGAGCCGCCCGCCAGCCACAGTATCACGGTCCACGACGTCTTCGAGGGAGACGAGCTCGACGACGGCGACACCGCGGTCCCGCCCGCCAGCCGCCGTACCACCAAGGGGGGCCGCTAGCGCAAAAAATCCGGAGCCCGCCGTTAGGGTGGTGATTAATTGGTAACAGGGGAGCTATAAATCAGGCCTTTTTGGACCATGGGTTCGAGCCCAACACTGGGCACCTCCCCAGAACATCAATCGGAAAGAGCGTTTTTCAGCTCTTGCCGAGCTACTTTTCGGCCGCGATCTATAAGCTGTTTTTTCGTGCTTTCATCGATCTCTACGGCGTTGAATGCCTTACGAGACTTAGCGCGTATCTCCTGCTTCAGATCAGAGTAGTTCTTGAGCTCCTGAACGACTTGCTTGAACTCTACGTCCGAAATAACACCATCAGATAATGCCGTAGATACCTGCGCACGGATGCTGTTAAATTTGGCCGCAGCCAACAGCCGTATATCGTTATGTTTCTTGGCCTTTGCGTGAAGTCGGCGGCTAACGAATTTTCCGGCGATATTTAAGACACCGCAAGCTAGGGCCGCAGCTTCCATGGCCAAGACAGCAGGGACTGCAATTATTGTTGTGAGTAGTCCCACGCCTGCAACCCCTAGTCCCAAACCGGCCCTGAGCATGGCCGAATCAAGGGCCTCGGCGGCTAAGACACCGCGCCGGTACTTTTTGTACAAGGCCCGACGGAGATCTCGCTCAGATTCAAGCTGATTCTGTATTTCGCTGATATACTGCAGACGATGGGCGTGCGCCACGCTCTCCGGCGGCGCGGTCGGGGCCAAGGGGTTTTCAACCATAATCGTCGGCAAGGAGTCTTCATCCGTGATCGTCGGGTACAGTCGCCCCATATTGTCCGTCCTACGAATCATTAACGTCGGTTAGCTCTAAATTGTCATCGGGGCTACTAACACGAAAGCGGCGAAGTCTTATACCGGACTCTAGATTACCTCGAAATTTGAAGTCTCCGCCATGCCGATTCGTGTACCCTCGAGACAGCTCTTGATGATTGGTATCACCTGGGCCTGTATTTTGATCATAATTCTGAGCTCCTTTCCATCGTGATTTGCAGGCCACTTTAGCTTCACCCAGTAATCAAGCTGGTAGTGCTACGAGAGGCCGTGCCAAGTATGATGTCGAAGATAAGTATAGATCCAGGGTTTTCTAGTAGTGTGTCATTAAAATAGGTTTGCGCGGTAAGACGCACGGTCTCTACACCCGGCGTCGCAGTTAGTGTAAAGTAACCTCCTCCTTCCATAGCTATATGACAGGGGCTGGTTGGTGCGTACGACACGAAAGAGGCTCCAGAGTTGAAAACTTTTTTCACCTCGGCCCCGGTGGTCTGGACCGACATCAGGGTCACCTTCACATCTATCAACCAATCGGGGTCCCGAGCTCTGGTAAGAACAAAGCGGTCTTCAAGGCGAATTAATGAGAGTTTTTGTTCTTCAATCACCTCAGACGGCGACCTGCGCTCTTGCTCTGCAGAGGATGAGACATCTTCAAGGGAAGCAAAACGTGGCAGGTTCTGCTTGCACCCCCGTAATCTTTTTGCGGCTGTACTTGCCACTTTGAAACTGGAAGGCGTAGATTTTACCTTTCTGGCCTTGAAGTTCGAACTCCGACACATCTGCCAAGTCGCTTAAAGTCAGACACGCAGACCTGGGACCGGCTGCGTCCACCATACTCATTGTATTTCTAGGGTAGCACTGAGGTACCCTACATTCATATACTTGCCGTCTTTGTCTAAAAGCGCCACGGTCAAGTGCGTTATATAGTAGGCGCGCAAGGTTTTGTACTGTGGGTTGGGAAAAGAAACCGTCTTCCCACAGTCATCCCTTCACCAGTCAGGGCGATGGCTTTAAGTAGTGTGGAACCGCCACCGAAATCTGAGGTTATTCTCACGTTTTCTGAGGTGCTAAGTTCATCTAAATGCACGAAGACTTCTTTGTGTGAGACCAACTTAGGTAGGTTTTCACCCCCCACAGTCCCCTCTATAGGCATATTCCCGTTGGAGAACCCTAAGATGGGGGCAAGCTTTCGGAGTATTATGAAGGTATTTCTAGGGAGGGTAAGGACTAGGCGGCCCGTGGCTTCATTCAATCCCAGAGAAACCCCATGCGGGCGGAATATATCCTTGTCCAAAGTACATACATTGTAGTAGCCCCTCGGCACTTCGATGCGTACTACTTCGCCGCCGCCAACTCCAAACAAGAAGCCCATTCCGGAGGGGATATTCACCCAGGCTGGGTAGAATGTTATCTCGCGAAGGGCGGTTTTAAGGCGGCCGTTGAGGTTGTTAAGGGCATGAGGCAGCGTGTGCTGTGCCCCATTTAGAATGTCAGTCAATGTGATGAACATTTTAGCCACGATGAACAGCGAGGTTTACAGGTTCAATAGAGAGGCCATTTACAAGGCCGGGGCATTTCATAGTATCTAAACCCATGCAGAGCAGCTCACGCGATTTGACATCTACATCGATGAAAAGAAGGCCTTTCCAGTTCAGTTCACAGATGTGTTGGCCAAGTACCGGCTGCCAAAGATAACCGACAATGAAATTGTTCGGGCCTGGAACACCAATCCTATGCAATTCTGGCAGAACCAAGTGAACTTAGCGGTCTGGTGCGCAACCACGGGCTGTGGCGTCTCTGCAAAAGACCATCTTCTCGCCCCAACGAATAAGGGCCCTGTACACGTTCCATGTGTATTACCAAGTTAGGCGGATCTTGGAAGAGATCCAGGCCCCCCTGCCGCAAGACAGAGCGTGAACGACATTCAAAAACCCCTACGACGAAAGGGCCTATGAGAGGATTTGTAGGGAGTTCCGCGTAGATGCGCACACAGACTGGAGGCGCGGGGGGGGGGGGGGAAATCACGGCCTCGGAGTGGCATATTACTATGTCACGAGAACGGGCTACCGCCCCATTGGCGATGGGACCTTCTATCCGAGCAGGATGTCGTTCTCTAGAAAGCCTACAGCGCTCCACGTCGACTACATCGAGCAGAACGCCGAGGAGGCTTGGGCGGCGTTCATTGTCGACACATCCCAAAGATTCACGCAGCCGGGCGTAGAGCGCCTAAACGATTCCATCCGGACATACGTGTGGGCTATTCTAGGCGCCCAAGTGCAAACAAGGGCGCGTATTCTAGGCACGGGCACATCCTTCGACGCGCAAAAACAGTTTGCCGCGAACGTTGAAGACGTTATTTCCTCTCCGATCGACCTTCCGTCTGCTATCAAACGCTACCAGGACGTGCTACAGTATGCCGGGAGCGCTGTAGACTTTGTGTATGGCATAGGCCTATATATGGCCCCCAGCGACATGCTTCTGCAGATCGGCCATGTGGCGAACTACAACAACAAAATTGTCATGGCCACAGAGGACCAGAAGCTAGGCGCCAATGAGGGTGTGAACGCTAAGGTGCCGCCCACTTTGCACAAGCGCGCACCTTTCCACGGGATCGCTAGCCCCAGTGTCGAGATCGCCATCCCAATTGCCGTGAGAATGGAGACCACGGTTATTCCCTGCTCCCGGAAGAGGGTGCGGACGCGCTCGGCCAGAGTGGTATCCTTGTGTAGGATGCGATCGACCGTTTGCTTGATGCGGCGTATTTGCGTGCGCAGGGTTTCGCCCGTTAAAGAGACTGCTTCGAGCCGGGCCACCCTCTCGTCCTCGAGATTCCTTATCCGGTCTTTGATCCGGCGCCGGAAGAATTCATCAGTGGCCTCCTCCAACTTCTGTTTTTGTTTTGCGATGTCCTTATCGAGACTTGACAGCTTGGCGAGGTTATTCGCGTGTTCGCCTTCCGAGGTTTGCAGTGCCTTGTCAAGCCCCAGAAGTTCTCGCATGGGAAGGGGAGGGTCGTTTATCGTTTCAAGAGCCCGCCCGACCTTACTATCCGTCAAGCTTGTTTCCAGTGTGTGGACAGCATCATCGGCCTTTTTCGCTGCTTGGTTTAAATCCTTCAGCTCCACGGTATCTGCCTCGGCGGCTGCGGCACCCAGTTCTGAACTCGCTGTCTCCAGGGCTGCGACTGCTGCCGGATGCAACGATGGCTGGATTGTCTTTCCAAAGCCCAGCCCCAGTCGAATAGCATCACCCCCTCCTTTTTGGTTGGCGATTGATGTGAGGACTCGCGGTCCACCTGTTCGGTTGTGGATGATTTTCACATCGCGGTAATCCTTGAGTCGCACTTTCCCTTCTTCGATAATCTCAAAATTCATGTAATAGCGTTTGAGACTTTTAGGGGGGAGGCCATACATCTCTTCCAAGTTTTTGTAATAATCATTAACGGCTTGCGCTAATATCCTTCCTTCTGGGGATTTGAGGAACTCATCATCAAAGCTTTGTTGCTCGGGAACATTATTACCTGCAAGGAGAGGGGTCCGCTCGTCGTCGATGTTGTTCTCCTCTCTGGCATCGTCTTGGGCGTTGTCCTCTCTGGCGTCGTACGCCTGGTTATCAAAGTCATAGTCTGCCATAATCCTCGTATTGAACATTGCAAGGTATGCCTTCAATACAACAATGGATGCATACGGACGCAGGCTAAACCCTTTCAGAACACTCCGTAAGTCTCGAGGGGTACAAGGTGTACGGCAGTCCTTGGTCGTCACCAACAACCCGAGTACGATCGACCAGAATGAACAACTCTTGGTCCGCTTCCCCAACCTCGGCGCAAATGACGTCATTGTGCCCGGTACCGTGCGCTTGGCCTTCTCGATCACGATCAATTCATCCGACCGGAACGCCACAGTGGTCGGGAATCTCGGACGCGCAGTAGTCAAGAAAACCACGATCAGAATCAGCGGGAATGAGGTAATGTCCATCGACTACTCTGATGTGTTTCATTGCTACGGCGACTTATGGCTGACCAAAAACGAACGGCGGAATGCGGCCTACCAAGGCATAGGCAGCGAAAACATGCTTAAACTTCGAATCCGAGCGGAGGACGCAAGTGACGACGATCCTGGGGAAAAAGCCATCGCTCGCGTCTTTGGCAGCCGGTTCCACATCCCGCTAGACTTTGAGCTTCTAGATAGCCACATGCCATTCTACCAGAGTGCCTTGGCCGACCGACTGGAGTACGAACTGACGTTCAACGATTACGGCCGGGTCATAAAGAAAACAGACGATGCCGACGCGACTTACACCATCGACAACATCAGTCTGGAGTTCGATATGGTCACCGAAGAGGAGCTCGCTAGACAGATCCGCACCCAGTTTGCCGGGGGCGTCTCCATACTGTATGATCGGTCCTCCGCCACCGAAAGTTTGTGAAGGACAAGTCTGATACTCTCTGGAACATAAACCTTAACACGCCCGCGAGAGCAATGAAGGGCATCCTCATGCTGTTCGAGACTAAAGGAACCCCGTGGGAGAGGAGGTCGGAATCCTTCTACAACCCGAAGATCACCAAAGTAGAAGTCACAATAGAAGGGGTCCCCAATCAGCTGTACAGCCAGGGCATGCGGGCGTACCAGCAATGGGGCGAGGTCCAGAGGTTCTTCGCCAGCTCACCCCTTAAGAAGCGGGACCCTGAGGTGGCCAGGGTCGTAAAAGACTTAGGCCTGGCAGAGGTCTCCCCGGAAGAGTTCTTGACGAACAAGCAGGCCTTCTGGCTTGACCTTCGGCCAAGCGACGATGACGAGCTGCATGGCAGTGGGAGGCGCGTTCTGAACGCCAGCGAGGGGATTACGATAAAGGTGACAAAAAAGAGAGAAGATCCCGGCGTGTTCAACGTATATCTCTATGTGATCATGGACGCAAAGCTGCACATCCAGAATGATAGATTCGTTAGCGCGCTTTATTAATGACGCCCACTGCGAGATTATCTGTGGGCAGACGAACTTCGGCAAAACAGTCTTCGTGCTGGACCTCCTTGAGGGCCCTTTCCGCGGTTTCTTTCATCACATTGTGATCCGGTGCTCCACTCTTAAGCATAACGAGGCGTACCGGCGGCGATGGATACTGTCTCACCCTGAGGTTTATTGTTTTGACCCCGGCGAGCGGCTCAACGACTGCCTGAGAGCTTTCTACAGATTGTTCGAGGGGGAGCCAACCCTATACATCATCGATGTTTGTAGCGCGTTGGAGGCGATGAAGAAGAAACAAAAAATGCTGTCATTCATGGCTTTCTCGGGCCGTCATGCAAAGCAAAGCGTCTGGGTCCTCACTCAGAAATACAACGCCGTCCTCAAAGACTGTCGCGAGCAGACAAGGTGGGTTTTTTATTCCACTGCAAAGATCGGCATTCGTTGAACGAATGTCTGGAGGAGAACCACATCATCGAGTCCGAGAGCGAAAAGGCAGAGGTTCGACAGAAGCTCAAGAACAATCCGCATTCTAAGCTCCTGCTAATGACTGATACGCCCGCCAAATCTAAGATTATATATTAGACGTAGGCGCCCCTACGTATGAAGCATGGATACCGACGAGCTTATAGACGAGATTCTGGGCGCAGAGGAGAAGCCCAGCCGAAGCCAACAGCCCGGCCGAAGCCAACAGCCCGACCCCAGCCAACAAGATGATGCACGCCAGCTCAGGGATAGGCTGGTGGCACTTGCGGTGGGTGGGCAGGCCAAGCGATATCTGGGAAAAGACGTAACAGCCGCTGAGATCGACGCCATGAACGACGAAGACGTGGAAAGGCTGCACTCCCGGTACGAGGCTAAGCTCAGTGCGCGGATGGTTAACGGTCTCGGAGGTATGTTCTTGAGATCATATGTAAGGGCGACCAGCTGGCTCCTACCAATCCCACCCGAGAATCGACCAATGCTCATGGCACAGCTCGCCACCGACCCATTTGTTGAACAGGCGCTTAGCAGTGCTAGCTGCTGGCTATACTACTGCTATGGTAAGTACTTGTCACCGTTAACCATGGCGCTGACCACTGCTGAGCACTGCTCATTTCAACACCACTGCTGTCCTAGTAATAATGAGCCGTATGATCCAGAGGAACATGAGTACAACGAATCAGGAAGGCCCGAAGGAAGCGTAGGGGGTGACAGCGGATTCTACGAATGACGGCCCTGCGAAGAATCCCAAAAAAGTCGCTGCGGGTCGAGCGGGTGCTGCAGCGAGAAAGGCCAAGGCTGAAAAGCTCAAGGACGAGCTTCGCGAGGCAATGGCTGCTTTGCTTGGCGCAGCTGATTCCACCAAGAAACAGTCGAAGGAACCGGATTCGACGAAGGAGGGGGAGGCCACAGATTTTGCGAAGGAACCGGATTCTTCGAAGGCACACCAAATCACCCACTGGAGGGCGCCCCTGGCGTTATTAGGCGTTGGCAGCCTTGCAGTGCTAGTGTTGCTACGCGTGTGGCGCAGCCGCTATACAGCACATGCACGAGGTGCAAATATTTCGCCGCATGCACGAGGTGCAGATATCACGCCGCAAGAAAAGAATCTCCATTTGAATACACGTGTCGACCCTTTCTATATGGAGCAGCATGTCTACTCCACCCAGTGACGGAAAAGTGCTAGTCAACGCGGCCTACCACGCCGCTGTGGTCTCTCTCCTGGCTACTGGGTACGCTCGTCTCGGCCAGATGTTCCTGAAAGGAGCCCTCCCGAAGCTGGACTTAACACCCCGTGACGTCGGCATGGTCATTGCAGATGTACGCCTGGCCATGTTTTCGAAGGAACTGCTAATTATACAAGGGCTCCTTCCTCCCAATATAATCTAGTAGTAATGGCCTCCATCGCAATGATGATGGGCGGCGCCCTCGTAAACGCTTTGGCCTTCAGCGGGAGCAGCTATATGTTTTCGATGCTGAGGAGTTCCGGTGTCGACGAAGAGCGGAGGCGCCATGACTGCGCTGTAGAGCAGCTCCAAGCCGCCCAGGAAAATGGGCCCGAAAGCGCACTGAGCGCTTGGACTGGATCAACGATGAACTCCAGCGTGGCCGCCAGGGCCACGCTGTCCAAACGTTCCGGGATGTCGACGCTGCAATCCGCGAGTATTCTAGGGTCACGGGCAAAACTCTTACACGCGATGCACGCGAGGCGCTGCTGGGCTCAGAGCCACAGCTCTCCGATTTCTATGTGCCTAGTGAAGATCAAAAACACCGCGAGATGACCTTCGTCACCCTGGGGATGTGTTTGGTTGGGGGTGTGAGTTACGGAAACTCACCAAGTAATCCGAACTGACTGTGCGGGACTCGCCATCGAGCTCCTCGCCGTATGGCAGACACGATCTTAGTAGTGAGGTGGTTCTGCGCACGCAAATACGCCGAGACGATTAACGTCTTTTTCGTCGCAAATCTGTCAGAGGGCTGCTAGAATACCTTGATGACATGGCTAGTAAGGTGTCTGCTCGCCTGGCAGATATCTACTACAGCCCTCGTGGGTACTGGAAGGGCCGCGCGGCCATCCAGAAACTTGCCACTGCGGCTAAAGTCTCCGAAGATGTGGTCCGGGCCTGGCTGAAAAAGCAGGCTATCTGGCAGATATACCTGCCTCGTCCCCAAGAAATACCGAGGCCTATGTTCGATGTATCCTCGCCGAATGACATCCACCAAGCCGATCTTCTTTTTCTACCACATGATCGGCGAGGCCGGAAGCTGTATAAGTACGCACTGACAGTTCTTGATGTCGCTTCTCGCTACAAGGAGGCGGAACCTCTGGCTACTAAAGATTCCAAAGAAGTCGCTGATACTCTCTCTCGCATTTACAAGCGGGGACCGCTGAGATGGCCGAAGCTTCTCCAAGTTGACCCTGGGCGCGAGTTTATGGGTGCCGTGAGCCAACTGCTGGCCAAACACGATGTCACAGT
The DNA here is from genome assembly GCF_032854445.1 of Liolophura sinensis. Classification (NCBI taxonomy): domain Eukaryota; kingdom Metazoa; phylum Mollusca; class Polyplacophora; order Chitonida; family Chitonidae; genus Liolophura; species Liolophura sinensis. Next base: position 5,053,327 of record NC_088295.1, read on the forward strand.
CCGCCGAGGCCGCGTGTATATCCACCGAGACCAAGGCATAGTGGAGCGTTTCAACCGTACTCTGGCTGAGCGACTCTTTGGACATCAGTATGCCCAGGAGATGCGCCTCCCTCCAGAACACCGGTCTACTGAATGGGCGGCTCGGCTGCCCTCTGTTGTGGCCGCTCTGAATAACAACGAGACTGATCGGTAAAAAGGCGAAAGACGCCATCAAGGCAAAAGGGGTGCCCCATAAGCCTTCCTCGACGGTTCCAGGTCGTCCCGTTGGACTTAATGAGCGGAAGATCCCCGAGGGTGTTGGCGTTCGTTATCTCTATCAGCCTGGAGAGCTGGGGGCGGCCGCCGTCGCGCGACTGATCCTGTGTGGCCTCTAGAGATATATCGGCTTGGGCGCTCTGTCACAAAGCCTAATGAGCCCGTGCTGTACTATCTAGACGATACGTCGGATGGCCCGCGACGGGGATTCGTTCGTGAGGAGTTGCTTATAGTGCCTCCCGATACTCAGCTTCCCCCGGATGGGGTTCTACGGCGCTAGTAGTTCCTCGATGAGGATGTCCATTCCAGCCCATCCTGCGGGCGCCGCATCTCTATGGCCATAAGCCAAGGTGTGAACACTATCTTCCGCGGTCCCGCGCTTACTATCGAAGGGGGGCAGTGAGACCTTATTCAGGTGCTGTCCGTAGATATGGTGGCGCTCTGATCGCAGCAAGTCCATACCGTGACGGAAGATCTTTTTCTCGAAGAGGGCCTCTTTGTACTGCTTATGGCGGATGCGCTTTTCCACAACTCCATTTTTCATGCCCTTGGCCTTCTTAATGTTGGATCCACGTGCCTCCAGAATGGTGTACATCTTGGGACGCAGACCAATGTATTCGGCGATCGGCCGCCCCGCGCACTCGTCCTTCATTTTCCCCAAGACCTTCATATTTGCTACGCTGTGCAGGGGGTGGCCTTGTGGGTAATCTGAGGTGTCGTACAGGTTTACATTCTCAGCCATATCCCTATAAACATCCTCAGTCTGAATCTCGAGTAGCAGACTATCCGTGTCAGTGTAGAGGAGCTGGCAGCGCTCTCCGTACTGGGCCTTCATGTGGTTGTAGTAGAAGTCGTACATCAGGTGCTTGGAGAGATCAAGAATGCTTATGCCCACGTAGATAGGTCTGTTTAGGACTAGACGGGTCTTGTGCATCTGAATCGCTGCGAGGTCATCATCAAATATGTTTGCCCGTGCGAAGCTCGGGCTGGCTATCAAGCGTCGGAGCTTGTGGTCTTCTCCAGAGCGTACCAGCTTGACGTCCACACGCTTCCGATGGTCCTCCATGGTTTTCCCGAAGACCGAGTTGTTTATTAGCTTGTACAGGTCCTTCTCGAATTTACTCGCGGCCGTTTTTCGGAGCTCGGTGTTCATCCTGATATAGGGTTCCATCCAAGGGCTCTGGGCGAATCTCAGGGCCCGGTGAACCTTTGTCAGGTGCATTCCCAGAGATAGATACAGCTGTAGGTTCCGGTAGTGCAGGACGTACCGTTCCTTGTTGCGGAGGTTGGGGACCAGCTTTTCGTTCTCGGTAGGCGCTTTCTTGCCGAGAATGCCGTGCTGATAGTCTGACATCCACTCCTTTTGGACCACCAGACGCTCCGGGGCTAATGGGTAGCCGTTATGTGCGTTATGTAGGTCGGCCGGATACTCTAGGTCGACCTCGAGGATGTAACCGGAAAGACTGTCGTGGGGGTGGGTAGCAATCGTTTCACCGAGACGCCGCGCGTAATCTACCCACTGGAAGTCGCCCGTTGGAAGGAACTGATTCATAGCTCAGCCATATAGATTATTGGCGTCTAGGTATTGGATGTAGCTGTTTGGACTTTGGGGGTTGTATCCCTCCACCTGCGGATTATTGGCTTTGGTGTATCGCTTACTTACCATGGAGATACCTCCTCGCAACCCCTTCTCAATGAAGAGATGTTGGTCGTAGTCGGTCAACAGCTCGAGCTCTACCCCGGTCTTCTTGAACAGCGCATCCCACGAGAGACCTGGGCTCATAAAGTAGTGAGCAGGGTCCAATCCATACTGCCGTAAACAAGTCTTCCTGAAGGCCTCAAACACATCGGCCAACAGGAGCACGTCTGTGCGGCAGTAAAGGTCTGTGTAGTCTCCCAGATTGGTGCAGTCAAATACCTTCCATACCTGAAAGCCTCTTTGGGTGGGAGGCTGGACTCGTCGAAGCGCTCCCAGGAGTCCATATACTCATAGGGGTAGACACCCTTGCGCATGAGTAGCTTTCGTTTTTCTTCGGCGGGCTCATACTGGGCTGTGATGTGGAAGGCCTCAGGTTTGTTGGCCTCAACCAGATTGTCAAGGGAAGTCGGTAAGAATTGAACGCTGTCGATGAAGCGGAGCTGCCCCAGCGAGAACTTTTCCGTGTTGTTGGCGATGCAGGAGATGCGGCCGTCCACCTTACTTATGGCTAGCATCAGGAGGTGCCCGTCGTAGCCCCGTAGGTTGTGAAAGACTACTGGTATGGCTGTCTTGAGACCCAGCCGCAACTTTAGGTTGCATGCGTTATGGGCTGCGCCTCTGTACTTGCCGGTGATATGGCAGTGATCGCGCACAGAATCGACGCCTAGAGGCTTCTCACACACGTGACAGGTTGTGGCGTTGTTGTGGGCCTGCCAGTCTTGGGGAGTCATCCTCATGGCTATAGGGTTGGCTAGAACATTTTTGATTTCCCGCTCCTCCTGTTGGAGAGCTCTGAGGAAGTGTTCCGTCGCGTTAGGGCCTCTATTCCACGGAGCGTTTTGTGTGGCCGTCGCAACGCACCACAACATAGCAGTAACTGCAGGGCTCATGGCGCTGAGTCTTTTGAGTGCTGCTCTCTGTGGGGCTGGGCGGCGGGCCTTCAACCTTTTGGTCAGAGCCTCGAAGTCGGCATATATGATGAACGGCGCCGGTACCTGTTTGTGGTGGTTCTGGAAGGAGAACTTGTTTTCCACCTCCTGGGGCATTTCCACCCTCACCGCCGTCTGGCCAATCCCTCGGCATTCCGGCCTATGCGCCTCGAGCAGATCCTCCCTTGTGTAACCGTGTAGGCAGCGCTCGCAGAAGTGTTTGCGATTTGGCGCCTTACGTTCTTGGTATAGGAGCCGATTGAGGTCTTTCATCCACGTATAATGGAATTTACCTGCCTTCTCAATCAGCAGCAGATTGATTCGGGGCGTGTCGCCGGGCTGCTTGCTGAGGCGGTGCACGATCACGCCCTTGTCCCACCCGAACACGTTGATGGCGAGGCCGTTCTTTTCCTCCACTTTAGGGATCTGAGAGGTGGGTGTGGGGGCGTCGACCCCCCCCCCCCCAAAGTCAAGACCATCCTTGGTGGGATACTTTGTTGGTCTCTGAGGGTCCCGGGCGGCTGGAAATAAGGCAGACCGGAGCGCCCATCGGAGGCAGTCGTCGTCTTTGTTCTTCACGTTGATGACTGCTTTCTTGTTACTCACGGCTGCAGGTAGGGGGATGTAGGACCCGCCTCTCAGCGGCTGATACCTTGCAATGTCAAGCCAGAGTGTTTGCACGCCATTTACAGCCCACCCTGACCCTCGCTGCGTCCATTTTTCTAGCATCTCCTGGATGATGGGGAAGGCCTTATCTAGAGCCCCGTCAATATCACCGACCTCTAGGAGGGCCTCCTGTTTGCTGCGGAGTACTGGGCTGGTATACTCTTCACTGCCATCGGCGTGGGCCTTTCGCAGCTGAACCCTGAGGCCTAGTTGGAACTTAACCCTGCTGAGTGCCAGGATCTCTTCTTCTAGCTTCTGGCGAATAATGGCACGAATTTCTTCTAAGAAGGCTCATGGGTCCGTCCAAACGCCTTCGGGTACGCCCATCTGCCAGACCCGGACGAGATTCCTTATGGCCCGGCCGGTGTTGGTGAATTCTAGTTTCTTTTCACCTAGCAATTCATCCAACTCCTCGTTACTGAGGAAGTTCTTGTTGTCTTGCTTCAACTCGTCGTTACTTCGGGAGTTCTTGACGTCTTGCTTTAACTCCTCGTTACTTCGGGAGTTCTTGATGTCTTGCAGCCGCTTCCACTCAGCCACAGCCGTTTTATGCCTGTCGAGGATCCCCTGCAATTCTTCCAAGGCAATGCGGGACCGTGGGTACTTGGGCCGCACACCTAGGAGCGTCTCAAACTCCTCCCGTAGTGCTCGCGCTTTTTAATGGTGCCTCATTGTACGAGTCGGTGTAACTATGCACACGACTCTCTAATTGTAAATTTCTATAGCCTTGCCAGCCAAGAAACAAGATAGCCAAGAAAGCCTTGTGCCTCCACTTCCTTTCACGCGTCTGGACCCTATTATGTCCGCCCCGACCACAGCTAATACATGGCTGGGTGCCAGGACCCTGCCGCAGACGGTCTAGGTGACCCCCGCAGTACTCCCCCAGACAACTCTTACCACAGAGCTCCGTGGAGCCGATGAGAAGCCACCGGCAATTATTGTAACCCTTTCGCATGTTGTATACACGCTTGGTGTAGAAGCATACCTGGTGCAATTGGTATGTCTAATAGAACCCGAGAAGGGGGTGGGAGCCTCATACCAATGTGTGTGTGTGTAGGCTAGACTTGTAAGTAAGCGTGTATGCCTTGGCTGGGGAAGCAGGGAAAGGGGGGTGGGGGCCTCTATTTTTAATGGGGAGGGCCCCAAGGGGGGGGGCGTGCGCCAGAACCTATATTCTGTATACTACTTGTGGTGTTTACCTTGTGTTTTAAACTGCGCTGAAAATATAGCAGTGTCGTCAAGTATAACCATATTCGGGTAGACGTGCGTTAGTCGGGCGAACTTTATCCCCTCTCTCTTCTAGACTATCAGGTTTGTCGGTCTGACTTAAAACTTCATCATACCAAGGTGTAAGAAGATAAACACAGTGACATTCATCAACATGTGCTCAAAATGGGGAAATGTACTCGAGAAACATGTATGAAGTGCACAGTTTTGTCTTGTTATGGTCACTTGATGTTGTGTGATAGGCTTACCCATGGTTGTTTACAGGGCTGTAGAAAAGGAGGTGTTTTGTCATGGCGAGCGGAATCCGATGTATTACTGACGAGGCCGAGAAGGCTCGAAAGTTGGCGGAAACATCCGAAAATGTCCCACCTGCCCTAGTGGAGAGCACAAGACGTGTAACAAGACTACTGAGTGATTTTATGAACTATGTCGAAGGAATGGCGTCTCCAGCTTCAGGAGACATCAACGCTATCGTTACGTTCACAGAGACGAACGACTGGGTGAAATTTGGACAAGAGCACTCTCTTCCAGTCATGTCATCGCGAATGATGTCTGGTCGCCAAGAAGGTAAGTGGGGTATGCGAATAGTATATATGAGATGAAATTACGGTATGAAACAGAAAAGTAAGTGAATCAGACATATGTGTGCATTGAAATGACGGTAAGAAACAGAAAAGTAAGTGAACCAGACATAAGCGTGCATTAAAATGACGGTAAGAAACAGAAAAGTAAGTGAATCAGACATATGTGTGCATTGAAATGACGGTAAGAAACAGAAAAGTAAGTGAATCAGACATATGTGTGCATCAAAAGAACTGAACAAATCGTACGTGTGCAAGTTATGTTCTGATTTGTGTAAAATAGACGTGTGAAAACGTGTGAGGTCAAGAACTGCAAGAACTATGTATGTGAATTGTTCGATGGCAAGTGGAAGACCATGAGTACGCCTGCTGTAAACACAGTGTGTGTGAATCGTGTAGTGACAGATGGACAACCTTGATGGTTGCAAAAATGATGTGTGTAAATGGTGTATTGACGGATAGACGGCTTAATGGGTGTAAGACTGATATGTGTATCAGTGTGGTAAAGATGAACGACCTTAATGGTTATAAGATTGATGTGTTTGAACGGTGTGTTGACAGATGGACGGCCGTAAAGGCCTAAGCGCCGTGTTCAGGCCGAGGTGCTTTCTCTGACGTGCGCGATAACTAGGTCATCACTCCTTTCATCTACAAAACGGGAGCTTAAATCCCAGCGAGAGTCGGATGCCTGGACCAGCCTCAGTGGCGCTTATATTTATTTTCATTTGCTTCATTAGCTAGGCTATTTAAATAGGTTCGCTGGACTTCCTTGTGCATGTTATAGTAGGATTGCTGTATTAACAGTTCATGGAGTGGAAGAAATATTCTTCCAGTGGGTTCAGTTTCCGAAAAAGCTATGTTTATCATTTGTGCCTTCAATGTCGCAGTCCACAACTTTTATCTGCCGTAGGCTACTGCTTAGGCTGTTCTCGATAGAGAGCTAGAGTAAAGGTGACGTTACCTTGCTCTGGATAATGGAGACATGGTGAAGCTGTGCCAGACGAAGTTTCACTAAACTTTTACTGGGTTAAAAAAAAAAAACCCAAAATACCGGTTTCAGATACTGTTATGTTTCCGTATTATTATTAAATGTTTGTATTATGTTGCTTACAATAATATGTTTTGTGAATGAATGCTCCACTGCTTTGTAATTTCTTTGTATGGGTTATCTCCCCTGTAAATGAACCACTAGATGTCATTACCTGTGTGACTATACCACGTGATTTCCCCTATGTAAGGCCGTGTCGCGCTGTACATCGGCAGTTGGAGATGACAAGAGCTTTGGACAACAAAGACTTTTGAGAACATACAGACTGACGTGCATGTGGAGCTCAGAAGAAAACTCTGGGATGGCATCGGCCTACACCCTCTGTGTTGTTTGGTAGCTATACGCACTTGTTTTACTCTGCCACTGAGATTGCTTCATAGATAGTTGTATATAATATACTGTTTGTGTATACCTCTATGACTGTAATATATATTTGTACATTTGCGGGCGCCCAATTTTTTTTTTTTTTTTTTTTTTGTATTGTATATATACTTGCCGTGTGTGGACACTGTTGGTGACTAAGTTGTAAATATAGTGTAGTGTGGAGAATATTCCGCAGTTGTAAATTTTGCTGTGATTTAAATAGTAATGTATATTGCTTAGTGTAGGGCTATAGTTCCTATACCTTTGATATAGTGGTAGGATTGTATGCAGTACAAATCCTGTACGTGCACTGTCTACTCTGCATTACTAATCCGAGCGCCTTTTGTCTTGTCCCGGCCCGGAGCAGCTCCCGGGCAACACCCACTTGTGCTGTAACAGTCTTACGTAGTAACACACCTGTCCTATACACCTTAAATATTATAGTTAGATTAACTGACCATGGACGACGCCGAAGGGGGTGAGGATTCTATGGAATTCTCGGATGTCCGTTCCAGTAATAAACGCGTGCGCGATTTATCCTTGGATCGGGCGTCCTCTGAGGGGAAGAAATCTAGACAAGTAAACACCAGGTCAAATTCAAGCAATCACAGTGTGATTATATGCCCATTACAGCGTGGAACAACATAAAATTTGGACAAGCGATACAGCAAGCTATCGGTAAAAAGGCAGGTGAAAAGGCAGGGTTCTAAAGAGCTATTAATTATATGTAGGGGGCCAGCCCAAGTTAAAAAGGCTTTGGTATTAACCTCTATTATGGGACGTGATGTGCAATGTAGACAACAGTTATCTGCTAACCAAGCACGGGGTGTTATTTATGGGGTAGGAGATGAGCTAGCTGAAGAAGATGTATTGGCTGCTTTGAAGAAAAGCAAATGTTATAAAGTGGAAAGGCTATATAAGGGGAGGGAGAAAATGAAAACAAAATGCATGCTGTTGCATTTCGATCTCGAGGACATTCCTACTGAAATTTGTTTAGGTTATGAAATGTTTGAAGTCAAACCGTACGTTCCTCCGGTATTACGCTGCTACAAGTGCCAGGACTACGGCCATATATCGTCTTCATGCAGGGTTGTCCTCCTTGTGCAGGAGAACATGAGTTTGAGCAGTGTAGAAATCTGGGTAGACCTAAGTGCGTTAATTGCGGCTCCCTCGGCCATTCATCTGCCTACCTGGGCTGTCCATATCGCAGGCAGGTTAGTGAAGCCCAGTATATTAAGGTAACGCAGAAGATTCGTTTGTCGAAGCTCTTAAGAATGTTCGTGAAGAGAACAGTCGACCTTATCCTGAAAGATATCCTTATATCTGCAGAGAGGGCTTTACGTGAAGGCTCTGAATATTCACCATCTATGTGTAATTGTGCACCACCCACGGATAATAGTACACAACCTACGTATAACAGTACACAACCTCGACCAGACGTTCATCCTGTGAAACCCACCTCACAATTTAGGGCGAGTTAAGCCCGTAGTGAAATCTGCATTTACCCAAACCATGTGGGATTCATGTAATCAAACCGAAGATTTGTCTTTGTCTACGGCAACTAAAATCATAGCCGTGTTCACTGAAGTAATGCTCAAAGCTTTTGAGCTTAGAGAGGCTGATCAGTTTATAGCTGAAGTTTCCCATATCGCCCAGTCACGGCTCGGGCCTGAACATGTCAACTTTACCCGTCTCAAGTCCGTACTCTCTAGTCTGGTTTCTGCTGAGGTTTCGTAATGTTTATGTTTTCTAACCTTTATTGCTTCACTGCTTCGCTTTTTTCGGCAATAATGGCGTTTAATTTGCTTCATCAGAATATTCGGGGTATCGGTACCCACGGCCAGGAGTTTAAGTTCTATCTCTCTAATGTAAATCCTGAACCGCATGTTGTCTGCTTACAAGAAACCTTTTTAAAGCAGCATCTTGACTATACATATCCTGGATATTTTATTAACAGATTTAGATATGGAGACGAGAGGTGGCGGCGGCTTGGCTATGTTCTTAAAACATGGACTTTCTTTTTCCGAGGTTAGATTGCCTTCGTTTACCAGCATAAAAGCCCACTGTTTCAATATAGCTACAACTAACGGTCCATCCGTTAGTGTTGTAAACGTTTACAACCCGTCGAACCGTCTGGATCGTTCCGACTTTAACTCCCTTATGTCATCTCTGAATAACTCCTACATTTATGGCATTTCAATGCATACAGTCCGTTGTAGGGTAGTGCAACTGTTAAACAAAATGGTCGGGTACTTGAAGAATTTATTGATCAATATGGTGTATGTATTCTTAATGATTGTTCAGGCACTCGAGTTGATCCCCACGCCGGTAATTTCTCACATCTTGATCTTACTTTGTGTTCCCCTGACCTAAGCCTGTCTCTTGATTGGTCCGTGGATAATATCTCACCGTGTGGGAGTGATCACCTACCCGTCCATGTATCCTGGGATTTCAATCATTATGTAAACTCAGTGGGTCACCCTCCCAGATGGAGCATTAAAAGAGCAAACTGGGGGCTTTACCAAAATGAATGTAGGAAATCCTTAAATTGTGAGATTTTCGATGACAATTTGGATTTATTTTCTGACAACATTGTGGACGCCATTAACGCTGCAGCCACCAAGACGATACCTAAATCTTCTGGTGATATGAAATATAAAATGCCAGTCCCGTGGTGGAATACCGAATGCTCTGCTGCCGTTAGGGAACGTAAACGTCTCAAGAATCGAGCACGTCGTACACGACATTACGATGACATTATATTGTACAAGAGGGCGAAGGCTGTAGCTCAACGAACAATCAAACGAGCTCAGAAAGATCACTGGCGGCAATTTTGTAGCAATTTATCCAAGAATACACCAATCAAAAACGTTTGGGCTCAAATTAAGTCCATTAATATCAAGAGGAAATCTAACGCTATTCCCACCATTGTTCATAACGATTCTGAATATGTCACCAATTCAGATAAATGTAACATTTTAGCTGACAGCTTTTCCTATGTCTCCAGCTCGAGGAATTATTGCCCTGAATTTATCTCTCATAAGGAAGAAATGGAGAAAGCTCATTCTTTTGAAAATATTGCATTTGATGAAATGCCCATCAATGATGATTTTTCTCTAACAGAGTTACTTTCAGTATTCAATGACTCGTCACCTGGAGAGGATTTGGTTACTTACTCTATGTTGTGTAACTTGCCTGAACAGTGCCTTATGGTGTTATTAATGTTATACAATACGGTATGGACCCAAATGAAACTCGTGGCGTGATATTTGATAGGCGCCTTACCTGGTCTAATCACATAGATTATACGATTACTAGATGCAAGAAAGTTTTTAACTTGATGAGATGTGTTTCCAGGTGAACCTGGGGAGCCGACAGGCAATGTCTTTCGCTACTCTACAGGTCCTTAGTTTGGTCTAGGCTTGACTACGCCTGCGAAGCCTACGATTCAGCGTGTGCCAGCCTCAAAGCTAAACTTGTCTCTATCCAGTGCGCCGCACTACGTATTTGTACTGGAGGCTTACGCTCCACTCCTCAGCGTATTGCAAGCCTTCTGTAATGAGTGGCCGTTACACTTACGTCGTCGGTTGCGTGTCCTAAAGTTTACTTTCAGGCTAAAGTCTGCCATTAATAATTCGGCAACGTCTTTACTTAAACCCTCATATAATGATCAGTTATATAGTAAAGACAGTAAGAAAGCCTTGCCATTTAATTTACGGTCGAAGGAAATTTCTGACTTCTTTCAGGCCAGGGATATTTCTATTCAGCCTGGTTGTGTTCCTCATTTTCCTCCCTGGAAGTTATGGAACCCATTTGTCTCTGTGGAATTACATTCTAAAGTCAAAAAGACAGTAATGTATCGTTATGTGTCAAGGACCATATTAAATCAAACTGGAACGAGTACTTACAAGTATTTACCGACGCTTCCAAATGCTCCGACACTAACAAAGTGGGCGCATCAGTGTGTATTCCAGAAATGAGGTATGAAAAATCTTTCCGCTTGTCAGGTTATGTTTCCGTGTTCACGGCAGAGCTTACCGCAATCTTGAGTGCTCTTAACTATCTACTCGAGTTTAGACCGATTAGGGCTGTTTCACAGACTTCTTAAGTTCTTTACAGGCACTTGGTAACTTTATTTGGAATAAGTCGGCAGCAAGAAGCTATTAGTTATGTCAAACCGAAAATTATACCAGTATTGCAAAATGAATGGGATAACTCTGTTACAGGAAGATTCTTTTATTCTCGCAACCCTCAAATCTGTGTAAGCTACAATCTCTCTCTCAACTGTCGCTGTGAAGAAATACTCGTATTTAGACTCTTGTCTGGTCACATTAAAACAAACAGCTATTTGCATAAATTCAATCTCCATGACACGGGTCATTGTGAGGGATGTTTTGTAGAAGGTACTGTTGCGCATGTTCTTTTTCGTTGTAGACGCCATATTGACGCCAGGCGCGTATTTTAAGCAGAATTAACTCGTGTGGGTGTTAGGAACCCATCAGAAGACCGGTGAGAAATCACAACAAAGTTTTTCAGCCTGTTGCCAATTTTCTCACCTGCTGCTACAGATCCTAACACTTAAAATGTGTACTTAACGGTGTACCCAAGCATGTCTTGAAATGTTATCTATCGTTGTTTGAACATGCGTAATTTGTCAAGGGTCAAAGCCTAGCATTTTCTGTGGACTCAATGTGTTAACATTCGCCCTCTTTACTGTCCACGCGTGTATCCTTATACCATCGGTGTTCTTTACGACAGCTGTGTAAAGGCTTAGTTCTCTTGGGAAAATAATTTATTCAACGTTCCGTTATTGGCGTGCATCATTTAACTTGGATGGGGAAACGCCATTACAAATTAATCTCCCCCCCCCCCAAATCGGCAGTTCTTGCAGAGCTCGCTTGGAGAACTCGTCTCTCTTCCTGAATAAAGATACTGAGGCAAAGTCCTGAATAAGGCCTGGCGGGTATTAAACGAACCTTACAGCCTGCAGAAGGCTATCGGAGCTTATCACGCCAACTTCTGTCCTGATTACGATGGCCGGACTGAGTGCTCACGCCGGTGCGTGCGCATTACCTCTCTGTATATATATATGTATCTTCAATAAACTGTCGAAATCTTATCCGGTGTGTTCTGGTTCGTCTATCAATCTTGGGAGCCCTTGCGCGAAACAAGTCTGTCCCTAGGGATTAGGCTTTATAGAAGATCCTTTTAATTTTATGTTACCTGGCTCCGTAACACATTTGGTCGCAGCGGTGGGATTGATCGTCGATGACGCAGTGTACATTGGTTTGGACCGCTAACTATGGATAGCGCACTGCTTGAACTACTTCGCAGTGGCGACAGAGAAGAAGACGATAGTGGATCCTTTCTGCACAGAAACGTGACTCAAAGACGTCGGCGGGTGACGATTGATTCGGGTGTAGGACGCCGGACCGGCTTGTACGTGAGCCCCTGCTCGAAACAAGTCTGTCCCTGGGGATTAGGCTTGATGGACGATCCTTGTAATATTGTGTTACCTGGCTCCGTAACAATATTTTGAAATGTAGTCTTTCAGTGGGCATAAACATTAGTCAGATGCTGTTGTCACTTTAATGGTTGCAAGGCTGATGTGTTTGAACGGTGTGTTGACAGATGGAAGACTTTGATGGTTGTAAGACTGGTGTGTTTGAACGGTGTGTTAACAGATGGACGACCATAATGGTTATAACCGGTCTCCTCCCACTATAATGCTGGCCGCCATCGTATGAGTGAAATATTCCTGAGTACGGCGTAAAATACCAATCAAATAAATAAATTAATAGCTGTAAGGCTGATATGTTTCAACGGTGTGTTGACAGATGACGACCTTAATGGTTGTAAGATTAATATGTTGAACGGTGTGTTCACAGATGGATAACCTGAATGGTTGTAAGATTGATGTGTTTGAACGGTGTGTTGACAGATTGACGACCTGAATGGTTGTAAGATTGATGTGCTTGAATGGTGTGTTGACAGATGGACGGCCTTAATGGTTGTAAGACTGAGTTTGAACTGTGTGTTGACAGATGGACGGCCCTAATGATTGTAAGACTGAGTTTGAGCGGTGTGTTGACAGATGGACGACCTTAATGATTGTAAGACTGAGTTTTAACGGTGTGTTGACAGATGACGACTTTAATGGTTGTAAGACTGATGAGTTTGAACGGTGTGTTGACAGATGACGACCTTAATGAGTGTAAGACTGATGAGTTTGAACGGTGTGTTGACAGATGACGACCCTAATGATTGCGAGTTTGAGCGGTGTGTTGACGGATGGGCGGCCTTAATGGGTGTAAGATTGAGGTGTTTGAACGGTATTGTGACAGATGGACGACCTTAATGGTTGTAAGACTGATGTGTGTGAACGGCACCTTTAAATGGAATGAACGGTTTGTTGATAGATGGGCAACCGTTGTGAGTGTGAGAATGTTGTGTGTAAATGGTGTATTTTTAAAGAATGGAGAACGCTACGACTGTTTAATTTATGAGTTTTGTTCACTTTCAGCTCAGTTTTTGCGACTGTTGGTCAGCATGTGCAAAGCTACACGTGTTCTGGAGATCGGGATGTTCACCGGATGTGCTGCCCTTGCCATGGCGGAAGCTCTGCCGAGTCACGGGACAGTGATCACGTGTGACATACACGCGCCGCTGGAGACACTAGTTCGGAAGTTTGTTGACAAAAGCCCACATGGAGAGAAGATTAAAATCAAAATAGGTGCGTATGGTACAGCATTAGTCATAAGCACATATAACAGTTTCATTCTCATATAATTAAGCTTACCGGTAATTGAAACAGAACGAACACGCAATAACCATTTTGTAAGAATAGTTTTCTTCCTTTAAATTTTCTCAAAAGAAAAATTGCAAAGGAATCTGTCGTCCATCTGGCGTGCTGTGCTCGTGGATTGGCTTTGTGAGACCTGCTCTCTTAAAACTTATGTATTACATTCAGCACTGTAAAGATCACGAGGAGTGACTGCACTTACAACATGTATTTGGCCAGTTTTTATTGAGTGTAAATGTTTCCACATTCTTCAAATAAAGGCATTCATATTTCAACTTCAACTTTCTAACTTTTAATGGAGTTAGAATGTGAACAGTTTGATGAGTGTTAAAATATTAACACTTTATAAAGTGGTCAGGTAACTCTTATATAAGTGCAGTTGTTCCTCGTGACACTTTACTTATAAGAGTGAGACTCCCTACCTGTTTTCTTCTGTAGGTCCTGCCTTGGAAACGCTTCAGGGTTTCTCAGATGAAGGGCTGCAGTTTGACTTTGTTTTCATAGACGCAGATAAAACCAACTATAAGAACTATTTCAAGGTAACGTTTTTATTCGTTTTCGCAGAACAATCATGAAGACTATACTGGGATTGGACAAAGAAGTTAATTAATGTCGGCATACATTCTGTTCATAATATCCATGGCAAGCATATGTCCTTGCCCCCGATACATCCTTTCAGTCTGACTTATTTCATTGTTTTACTAGCATGGATACAATATTTTAACATTTTTGTAATTGAAAACGTCGGCTGTACTTACAGTTTCTGCTGGACAAAGGTCTGCTGGCTCCTGGGGGCACGATATGCTGTGACAACGTCCTATGGGGAGGTAACTCATTTCTGCCACCAGAAGAGCGAGACTCCACTCGCGGATCGAGTGTCCATGATATACCCGAGTTTAACGAGTTGGTCGCCAATGATGACAGAGTCTATCAGGTAAGTATGAGGCATGTTATCAGTTATCAGTGCTTATATCATCGATATGGAGATACATTTCGTAACTTTTAAGTGGATAACACAATAGATTAAGTATGGAACGTTATTGGGGTAAATTTCAGTAACCTACCAGACTAAGTGGGTAAAAGGATGCTGTACACTTGGGAATTGAGCGTTTCTTAACAGAACAGAATGTTTCTGCCCAGGCTGGTGACAGCACGGATCTGTCCGTCAAGCGTTTCTGTTGCAGACTGCATTCTAGTCCGATGTAATGGACAGTTTCTGACCAGATATTCCACGGTACTTCCCGCCCTGTGTCGCCTGCGGAGGTTGCACCAGGCCGTAACGTAATATGTCTAATGACACAGACGACATGGATACTGCTTTCCTGCTGCTATTCTATACCATTTTTTAGTAGCAGGCCATCAATCTTTATCATGTTTTGGCAGGTTATTTTGCCCTTGCGTGACGGGGTGTCCATCATCAGACGGAAGGAAGACGTCGATGGAAAGAAGTAGTCCATAAACCATGACTCTGCTGCATATCAGGTCTTCGCGAGGGCATGCAGACTGCGTCGGGCGAAATGCACAGGTTCTTTCACCAGCAAGACTCTACCAATATTAATATTCTTATCTTTATGTAAACTCGGAAAAGTATTGGCAATTACAATGTTTAATCAGTCAAATAAAGAGACTTTTACCTTTGGCCTCTACACAGGTGAGTGATTCTGTTAATTTAATGTGTCAAGTGAACCTAAACAGAGATACAAAAGTAATCGTAAATGCAGGGCTTAATTAAAACCTTTTGTGCGCCAAGAGTTTATATTTGAATCTTACGAATTACTGGTCAGGATATTACCCATCCTGGTCAGCGCATTGTCCATCCTGGTCAGCGCATTGTGCATACTGGTCAGCGCATTGTCGATACTGGTCAGCGTATTGTCCATCCTGGTCAGCGTATTTTGCACAGTGATCAGCACATTGTCGATCATGGTCAGGGTATTACCCTTCCTGGTCAGTGCATGGTCCATCCTGGTTTGCATATTGTCCATCCTGGTCAGCGTATTTTGCACAGTGATCAGCACATTGTCGATCCTGGTCAGGATATTACCCATCCCGGTCAGCGCGTTGTCCATCCTGGTTAGCGTATTGTCCATCCTGGTCAGCGTATTTTGCACACTGATCAGCCCATTATCGATCCTCATCAGCGTATTATCCATTCTGGTCAGCTTATGGTACGTCATGGTCAGTATATTACACATCCTGGCCAATCTGGTCAGTGTATTATACATCCTGGTCAGTGTATTGTACATCCTGGTCAGTGTATTGTACATCCTGGTCAGTGTATTATACATCTTGGTCAGTGTATTGTACATCCTGGTCAGTGTATTGTACATCCTGGTCAGTGTATTATACATCCTGGTCAGTGTATTATACATCATGATCACCCTGTTGTCCATCCTCATCAGCGTATTATCCATCCTGGTCAGTGTATTATCCATCCTGGTCAGTGTATTATCCATCCTGGTCAGTGTATTATCCATCCTGGTCAGTGTATTATACATCATGATCAGTGTATTATACATCATGATCACCCTGTTGTCCATCCTCATCAGCGTATTATCCATCCTGGGGCCTCCGTGGCTCAGTCGGTTAGCGCGCTAGCGCAGCGTAATGACCCAGGAGCCTCTCACCAATGCGGTCGCTGTGAGTTCAAGTCCAGCTTATGCTGGCTTCCTCTCCGGCCGTAAGTGGGAAGGTCTGCCAGCAACCTGCGGATGGTCGTGGGTTTCCCCCGGGCTGTGCCCGGTTTCCACCCACCATAATGCTGGCCGCCGTCGTATAAGTGAAATATTCTTGAGTACGGCGTAAAACACCAATCAAATAAATAAATAAATAAAATATTATCCATCCTGGTCAGTGTATGGTACGTCCTGGTCAGCGTATGGTACATCATGGTCAGTATATTACACATCCTGGCCAGTCTGGTAAGTGTATTGTACATCCTGATCAGCTTATTGTACATCCTGGTCAGTGCATTATACATCATCATCACCCTATTGTCCACCCTTCTTATCGTATTGTCTGTCAGCAACCTGCGGATGGCCGTGGGTTTCCCCCGGGCTCTTCCCGGTTTCCTCTCACCATAATGCTGGCCGCCGTCGTATAAATAAAATATTCTTGAGTACAGCGTAAAACACCAATCAAATCAAATAAATTGATACTGAGCATATATTTGTATGCTTGAAACAAACTCCTGACAGCGCATGCCCTGCTCTGCTCGCTAACCTTACATCAGTAACATCGCAAGATGGAAAATGTGCATATTTTAATTAAAATAGAATGTATCGAGTGTCAGTAGAATCAGGGAAGAGGCTTTATATTTTTTCTAACCTTGAGCCCGAGGCCTTGAGTATGTTAAAACAAGACAACACTTGACCAAAAGTACATGTGCATCGATAAAGTATCTCACACCTTTAAAAAGTGTAGATCTGTTTCTACCCCTCTTCGTAGATAACTTAGGTAATACTGTTTGTGGATGTTTTCTTTAAAGATTTCTTTACAAAAGGTAAGACATAACAGTGGATTGAAAGTGAAGGGCAATACCCATCTACGTATACGTAATACGTCTTATTTCGAGACTTTGTGGTAATCTTGTCCATGTAGTCTAATACGGAACTAAAATGATGTATTTGGCCAAATTGTGGATATTCTGCGATATCTAACAAAGAGAAAATGTGGAATATACGCACCCATATTCCCCATCTCGTCTACAAGTTAAGTATCAGCATGAAAAAAGATTTCTTACGATATGTGCACACGGTATGCGCCTCAGACCTAATACATCATTTTCTGAGAAAAACGTTTTGTACGTTTTGCTAGGTTCTAGTTGGGAAGGTACGGACACACTCCACATGGCGTCTTCAGACACTCGTCACACGCCCGTCACACGGTGTTTACGGCCACCGGCCACCTGGCGTTTACAGGCACTAGTCATGCACACGATAAATGGTGTTTATGGACACTCGCCACATGGCGTCCACATACACTCGTCACACGTTGTTAACGGACACCCGCCACATGGCGTCTACAGACACTGGCCACACACATACGGACACCGGCAACACTATGTGATTCGGTGTGATGGTGCCTGAATCATATTTGATCAACTTTCAACCTATCTAGCTTTGTCTTGAACAGAGAGCTTTTCGCTATTCCGCTTATGGCGAAAGGTCCCAACATGACAGTCTATGTTTGTACATTCTCGTCAGTCTCTGCCCACTGAAGATCACATGGTGTTCTTTACACCTGACTGCTTTATTTACCGTGCATAGGTCGTCTTATAGGTGATTCCACTCTCTGCCACATGTATTCCCTTTCTCTATTTCTTGTGGCGTGGCAGAGAGCTGAGATATCGAGTTCAGGCCTGAATTATTCACAGTACTGCTTAGGTCTGCCAGTCGTTGTTTCCACTCTACTAGAGACAGGACATTCCAGACTACGGCTCGGGCACGCAGCCGGTGTGGAATAACCCGTCAGACACATTCAGGAATGGTTGTTAGTCAACGCGATTCGACAGAGAAACAACACAGAAAATGGATGAAAATGACAAGCGGAATCACCTGGGGACGGCCGTCAGAATACATGCTATGTACACCACCGTCATTAAACTTAGTTTGTTTTTCCTAACCGAATTATGTGGTAAGTTTTAGCATTTAGCTTACGTAAAGCAACGGAAATTATTTGGCTGGAATTGGAACTCTTTTACATAACTTTTTCTTTTGTATAATGACACAATCTTTGTTTCTTTTTGAAGATGTACTGCAGGTTATATTTTGAGAAGGCAAACAAAAGAATAATGACCTGGGATCACAAGCGATCTGAGTCAAAATTTCATATCACTTTAAAATTGTTGTTTCTTATGCTACAAGGTCAGATTTTGCTTGAATACATAAATTCTGGGTCCATTATTGAACAACTTATTTCAGCTAAAAGAACAGAAAGGAATATACCAAATTTAAGTTTTGAATAAGGTCTAAGATCGCTTCGTGATCCCGGGAACTGAACAATGTCAGCTTGCTTAATATGCCCTTTATTTCTTATACAGCAACCTCGTACACTGCCCCGCAAGTGCTGAACTTTTTTCCTCAGTTTCTGGAAATTGGTGGCTCTGTCCAGCTGCAACTTGACACTGACGAACTAGTTAACTGTTGGGTGAAGACTAGCGAAGGGTCCTGTGGATTAGCCTTGAACTCAAATAGTTTGACCCCAGTGGAGTATCAACTGAACAACGTTGGGCAGCATCACCTCAACTATTCCTGCCAGGCCGCTGGTGAGGAAACCAATTCAGTTCAAATTTTTGTCTACGAAAAACTTCATGGGTTTCGATCTGAGCCAGGCTCCAGAAAGATATCTGCTAGAGATCTACATTCCGAGCAAGCTGTGGTGAATTTCAGATATTCAGCCGGTCACTTTTTGAGCGCAAACTACTCAACGTCGTCCTCGGGACCAGGTTTGGGTACTGTGGTCACAGATGACACACTCCTCAGCGGGTATTTCCGGTTTGTCCCCGAAGATTTTACGTCGTTTGGCTCTCATGCTATTTCTGCTCACTTTCATAACGTGATCAACATTTCTGACGATTGCTGCAACAGCAGCGATTACGAGTCGGTAGAATTTAAGGTAAAGGTTGAAAAAGAAATTTATAATTATGAGTATACCTTGCCAAATATGGCTCTGTACAACACCAGTTTGCAACTATCAGCTTCTGCTGGAGAAGGATCAAACGTTTTCTACAAATGGACCACTGACTCGTATATTTCCTGGGAAATCTGTTTTCAAACTGGATCGTCATCTCATCTTAGCTTGCTACCCTTTAGCTTCGATCCCGTCCACATCAAGGTATCATTATCTAACTTCGTCAGCTTTGAAGAGAATTCCAAAACCATCCATATTGTGAGACGGGTAGCTGGCTTTAGTGCTGAGTTTGATAGTCCGTACATAATAGTTCACTCTCCCACAGAGGAGTACTTTCCTATGGGAAATTTGAGTATCGAAGTGTATACCCGACAGAAAACCGTGGAGTCCAAAGATCCATTCAACATCTCCCCCAACACGACTACAAAGATGGAGTTGGCTGACCTCTCAACCTCCGCAGGACTGTTTCTCCGTTTGAAGTCAGAGGTATCCGAGCAGATAATCACATTGGTGACTCCGGAGATGCTAGAGGTCACAGTCACTGTGCAGTCTTCATACGGAATGCTTGGCGAGCCCGTTACAATCATGTTTAACAACAGTGTCGGTCCAGGATTTCGCTACACGCTGGACACCGGAGATGGAGTGTCAGTGTCGAATGACTTTCAGTCTGAGATGATAACTGTCGACATCAGCCACAGTCATAATTACTCTCACCCAGGAGTCTACACGATCTATCTCAGCGCCACTACTGCTGACTACGAAAAGAACTCCAGCGTTAGTGTCACCATCGTTGAGATTGGGTTATGGACAGATCCAATAGTCACTCTTCCTAGTGGGTCGGCACGTGCTCAGGTTTTGATCAAGTCCACACTCCAAGCTTCCATTAAACTGACATGTCATATCAACTTTGGGGATGTTTCAAACAGTGTACAAGTGTTTCATCTTGATAAGCCACAGCACACATACCTCAGCCCAGGTACATTTAACATCACTCTTACCTGTCCCTTCTTACCAGGCAAGTCAGGATGGGGACAAATTATTGTCAAAGAATTCGTTCCGTCTGATTTTGAGTTCATTTACAACGAGGTAGTTATGAAGAATTTATCTGCCGTTATGGTTGAGTTCCGAATTGACCTGTTTGGTGTGAAACCCGTCCCACCTGGTGTAGAACTTGTATGGAACTTCACAGACGGTACACCTACCCACAGCGAGAGTCTCACTTCCTGGGTTAAATCCCACAGCTTTGATAGCCGCGGGAACTACAACATACTGGTAACGATCAAGACAGCCCCATCAGTATCCCAAACATTTAAGCTCCCAATACAAATTGGGATTGTGCAGCTTGTGACTCGAGAGACAAGGGGATTGCAACTTATAAACACTTTTGAATTCCAAGTGTCAAAACTGCCGATTCCAGTTGCGAATGTTAGTCTGGATTTTGGAGATGGCACTAGTGAAGATTTTCTGGAACAGCCGATTTCGCCGGATACAGTGTTAACAGTAGAGCACGTGTATCAGACTTTGGGAAAGTACCGGCCACTCCTTACTGTGTCGGCAGAGGGTTTCTACGAGGAGGTAAACCTCAACAGCCATTTGTCTGTAATCGAAGCCGGACCTGCACTGCACATGTCCATTGACCCTGTCATACACTATCCACCAGGCGTCGGTACAGTCCGCTTTAAGGCCCTGTGGGAAGCACACCTGGGAAATTTCACCTGTCTGGTGGACTTTCACGACGGCAGTTTCACGGACATCATATTCAATCTGTCCTTGACAAGGTCACCAGCCACGAGCCACCAACACCTTTTCGGCGCTTTAGGACAACTTGAGATCACAGCGAACTGTTCGGGCAATGAGCTACCGCGTCAGTACCTCCAAACTCAAACATACGTTACAAGCAAGTGCTACAGTTTTGACCAGCCTCTCTTCAACTTTGATAATCGCATCCGTAAACTTGTCTCTGAACAGCTCATCATGTCCGCTCGTGTGGACGTAAACTGTGTCAACATGACAGCAGTCTTCTCCTGGCAGGTGAATAGACTGGACAATGACAAGGAGACCACGGTTCACTCAGTGCACACTAATACGTCCCTTCTAGCACTTCCCGCGAGGTCTATGGCTGAAGGCGTTTACGTCATAACATTTTACACATACTTCAAGGAAATGCCGTCTTTGCATGAGACGGACTCTGTTACTGTTATCTATGAACAGTCCCCACTTGTAGCTGAGATAAAAGGTGGTTCACTGAAAATTCTGGGAGATTCTCACGAGATAACGGTGGATGCCATGACACTATCACGTGACCCGGATGTTCCGCCAGAATTTCCGTCTGGGTTGACCTTCAGATGGTCACTGTCCTCCCATGGAAGTCTTTCAGAAGCGATGGCTGCCACCGTCAACGGGACTCGGAGTTTGTGCCTTCTTTGCTCTCGGGTGTCTCGTTTGACGTCTGGCCTGCTCGTATTCCCTCCGGACTGTATCGAAATCAACCAATGGACCGTGTTCCATGTCGTGGTCTCCAAGGATTCCAGAAAGAGTTCTGCTTATCAAATTATCTTTGTCTCATCTGGAAGCCGTCCTCAGATTGATATTAAGTAAGTGATGGTACAGTTGTTTCATTGTTTTCCTCACCGTTGGGAAGGCTAGCCTTTCTCTGTGCCCCCAGACATCTTTGAGGTTAGCTAAAAGTGGCAATTCTCAAAAATACGTTCAGGCTTGGTAGAATGAGACGGTAATGGCCAACTCATTTTATAAGTCATTTGTCCTTGGATTCAAATAACACAGATGAATTAATTCACCTGTATAGATACTCCTCTACAAGAAGAAAACATGCCTACACGATATTTCCATTTTTAGTCGTTTTCCGAAGTCCCCACATTAAACTGGAATAATCTCGATATGAGTAGATGTTCTTCAAGATCAGCTACCTTGATTTTGTCTACATATATGTAGACACATATGTATATACATTTGCATTTGCCGCTTTTAGATGCAAGGTCAATTGCATGGAAAAAGTGAACGCCGAATTTTCATTTAACCTCGAATCGGAATGTTTGAACTGTAACGAAACCGAACGCTTGCATCTGACGTACGAGTGGCAATTGTACCAGACCGACCAATCAGAGGTAGAGAATCAACTAATGTCCACGTTTGAGGAGTTCACAGGAACAGGTGAGTCGTCAGGCTAAACTATACAAAAACGTATATGTGACACAGACAAAGGTGCGGCTTATCAGAATATACTCGATGAGATATGAGGTCTCGTACTGCAAGCAGATAGTGTGTCATAGTTGTGCAACCTCTATGTAATATTTCCTTTTCTAATATCTATGATACAACTGATTGGTAAGTTACAAAGTGCACCACTTGGTCTGGTAGTGTCACGAACCTATGTCTTTCAGGGACGACCATCTCGACACTGGCCATCAAGCCCTACACCTTTACCCCTGGGATGTCATACCTCTTACTGTTCTCAAGCCGCCTTGCTCAGGGACACCCCACAACAGTAAGGCGCCATTTCACCGTGAACTACCCGCCGTATAATGGCACATGTCATGTGACACCAACACAGGGTAAGGTAGTCTTCTTGGTTTATAACATTCGCTGTGATCATTGACACGCCGACTGGCTATACCACGTGATGAAATTATCTAACATTAAAGTAGACATGCATCGAAATTAACGAGAGAAATGAAATGTCTATAGATCTTTGCATAACATGATAAGCTTGCGCACATGTATATGTTTGGAATATATGACTTCTTAGGACACTCTTTGACATGGGCATAGGAGATAACTCGCAGGGATAACTTCCACGTAGCTTGGGCCTGCCAGTATATTAACCTCTGAAACACATATACTCTTTCATCAGGGTTCGCTGTTTATGATCGCTTCCAAGTGGTTTGTGAAGGATGGGTAGACGAGGCAGATCGGGCCAGACGCTCCGAAAGAGATGACGACAAATACCTTCACTATCGATTCATTATTCGAGCAAACGGTAGATCGAGTCTGCTGTACGCTGGAGGTATGTGAACTACCGTTTCAAGGCCAAGATCATGGATGGCTTCATAAATTACTGTGTAAAAGGCCTATATCGTGTGCGGTATGGTGAATACTGCGAGAAAACGTGTTGGGATAATGTAGCTTTTAGTCACTGTTTCAGCAGAGGTCTGGGTGACAAGAGATCAAACAAAGTACATTTATTTTCGTAGGAAGCAGGATGACCACAAAACAACAGTTCAACGTTGGAGATAAGAACGATGGCTACAATGTACGAGTTACAGTGCGCATCTTTGATTCGTACAAAGGAATGACTGAGGTTAATCTGACTGTTCAAGTAAGTTGGCCATATTCATTATAAACGTTGATATCCACATACTCCTTACAGCGCATGCTTCGCTCTCTAAATGTCTCTTTTCGTTTTACATCTCCAAGACAATAAAAATATGAGTTTTCAAAGATAACAGGATCAATTACTTATGATTACTTGTTGCAGGTTTTGTCGCCACTCAGTCGTTTGGACTATAAGAACGAGTCACTGGGCCTGGTCGCCATGTTGGATGACTTTGACATGGCGGTGGAGCGGGCGTTGGTTAACGGGGATGTGCACGATGTGCTCCGTGTGTCGGAGGCCGCCGGCTCTTCCCTACAGTCACTGGTCTGTCCCCCGCGGGTCCTGTCGTCCAGTTGTTTATTTATGAAGTTGAAGTATTTCAATTTAGAAAACTTGCTCGATTTGCAATTGCTCAGTGGACTTCTCAATAATATGCATAATAGGCGGCAACTGGCCCAAACTCTCGCCAAGAAGCTCTATTAAGGTTCTTATCCAAATACATTCCACAGCCACTGTGAATATACACTGATGATTTTATACACGAATCGACAGCGGAATGTAGTCGATTCTGAACAATTATTTGAATAACCGTAGATGTTTATGGTGAATAAGCAACTTAAGATTTTCCTCTAAGCCCAGTGCGATTTCGTCAGGCGCTTGAGGTGAAATAGTTGAATAGAGTTCTGTTCTTGTCACTTAACACAGAACCTATCTATTCGACTTCCACTGGAGCTTTGCCAGCGTTACACGAGTTATGGTTAATGTTTACCAAGAGCAGAAGGCGTGTCTTCAGTTCTTTGTACAACCACAATGTTTTACTGAGCTAAGGCAGATGTGAAACGCGCTCTGATTGATCGATAACATATCGCGTTGGTCTACGAGATCCAGCGTGAGTTGTTGGGCACATCTTTATATGTTTATTCTCTACATACATCTGCATAGATTATTTTTTGTTTGGCTTAGACGGTTCGTCAGATCTTGTCTTACAGACGTGTCTTTGTTACAGAACTTCACCGAAGAGTCCTCACTGCTGACAGCGGACGGTGTGGACTGGCTAAGTGACGTCCCCCTGACGTCCCCCTGGAAGGATGTGTGGGGTGAATACCTCAATCCTGAACAACACGACGAGCAACATCAAATAACAGCGGTAAATCAGTCCTAGTACATCACAATACCCTTATGAATCGCTTATGAAATTGCTTTCAGATGTACCTGTTTCAGTAAACTAATGAAGTTCTTCTTGAAACACCATGACCAATTCTGCTCCAAATCGTTACAAAGGTGATATATTTAAAACTCCATTCATACGTGTGACAGGCGAAGGCTAAATACTTGGAGACGATAGCGATTTCTGTGAACGAGTCCGGCATTGCTTCGCTGGACACGGTGTACATGGCCTCCACCTCTTTGAGTACGTTACTGGACAACCCGGATCAAGTGTCAAACGCTGGCAAGGTGAGCACAGGCATTTATCTGTACTCGTGTGGAATATGGGCGTCCGTAAGAGTCGACTGAATTGATGAAGTCATGAGGGTGTAGTCAGAAGTTGTAGGTGCTCGGCGACCTTATTTTCATACTAAATGTTCCCTGGAAACATTATTTAAACTATCTTAGTCCGTAAACTGCTTTAGAAAATATTGTGTTAAATAGTTCCATTAAAAAAACATTAATGTTTGACCATCTGCCTATCTTGCCATGAAGACCTACTGGTATTATGTATTAAAAAGCCCTTTAAAGCATTGGCAAGTTCATGCTTTACCAACGCTTTTTCAGAAGCCACAGTATGACTTTATCTATAGTTACCCCAACATGAACACCTCTTTATTAGCACTCTGAAAATTATATAAATAAAACGGTCTTACAACAAATATTTTTAAAGATAACGGAGTTGCTTTAGGTCCTTGAAATGCGTGTACAGCATATATAGCGACTGGGCGAGGGGTGGAACCACGCAGTCAGGCCAGCGGAATGTTAGTGACAGTCATGAGAATAGGCTGTCGCTCAACTCTGGTGAAAGTAGCAAGCGAGCAAATCTTTTATGTTTTCAAAAAGTGTCACCAGCAAAAATAAATAGAGCCTGTGGCTTTTTAGGCCAGTAATGTAA
Organism: Liolophura sinensis; assembly: GCF_032854445.1. Taxonomy (NCBI): domain Eukaryota; kingdom Metazoa; phylum Mollusca; class Polyplacophora; order Chitonida; family Chitonidae; genus Liolophura; species Liolophura sinensis. The sequence goes on from NC_088295.1 coordinate 5,078,965, forward strand.
CTTTCCAGTTTCCTATGTTGTGTTATTGCAGTCGCAAGCCACGCATGGGCATGGAATGATCTCCATATTAGTTGTACAAGTATAAGGATTTGGTCCTGTGGTCTGTGTTGTACACATATTATAGAGAAGCCCCACTTGCCTTCCGGGTATATACCGCCGTGACGTCACAAGATCAACGGTGGCTCGATCGTAATGGAGTAGATTTTCTGATCTGTGATCACCAAATTCTATCGTTTTTCTTACTTTTTCGACGTTTTAAATGATCGGAACCGATTCATGGGACATCTAACTAACAATGTTCACTTTGCAAGGCCCTGCACTGGGGGAATACTGTAAGCATATTAAAATAAGGCTTAAATCATTCAGATTGATTCTAGTGCCGTAATCCATTACGGTAGATGTAACGAGGTGTCCAACCGATGTCATATATCCAGGAGTAGGCCTATGTACCTACAGATGGCTAAAAACTCTTGATTGACAAAAAAAAAGATTCTTGCTTTATTATCGGCAACTGACTTTTTGAGTGCCTACAGCGTTAAAATGGTCATAAAAATATACATTAGACTCCACTGAGCACAGGCCGTGGGCAAAATGTTATAAACAATTCCTGTAACATGTTGAAGCAACACTGTGAGCTGTATCCACAAAGAACATGAATACGTCCTAAATTACAAGAGAAATGCATAAGAGAAATTTTAATATTGAGTTGATTTTAGAGCTTAAAGTTTCTTCTGTAATTTATTCAGTATTGTAGCAAAGTAAAAGTATTCAAAAGGGTAAATCGTTAAATTTACAGGGAAAATTATAAAATAGTACTGTATTTTGTTGTTTAGTGATAAGCTAGGGCTTTATGAGTACGATTATATAACACATTCGTAATACATTTCCTATCTGCTGACCTCAGCAAGCCGCCGTGGATACTGTGGATACGTTGGGAAATAGGCTGACAGAACTTGTGACGGCGGACATGAGTGACACACAAGTTAATGAAATTCTCGATTGTAAGTTGCTCCTTTTTAACAATTCCACCATGACATTTTCGTCATATGTTTTTCATTTGACATCATTTGACATCGTAAGCTTGTTTATTGACTCTACATGTAACAGATGTATTGGAATTATGTTTGCTGTATCTGTCGTACAATCGTGCGTTATAAAGGCGAATGTTTTCCTGGTTCTGTAGCTGTGATCGATGCTGTTGACAAGATGGTTACCGGGGTAACGCCTTCCCACCCTATGATCAAGGAGGACCTAGAGGTTCAGAACTCCATCAAGGAGTTTAACCTGAGGAGAAAATACCTAACCAAGTCGTCTCTTAAGCATGCGCGGAAGAAGCTAGAAACTGCGGACATGAATGATGAGGAGCGGGCGTTCTTTTCTACACGGGCCAAACTACGGTGGAACTATAAGAACAATCAGCTTAAACAAATGGTTGGTTAACAGCTTCTTTTAGAATTCATCTTGCTCAATTGTTTACATTATATAAAATCCGGAAGAGTATGCCACATAGAACTGAACGTTACTAATTTTTAACGAAGATCTTTGGTTACAGGCAAGAGAAGGAATACCGAAGCTGCAGAGAACTGTCGACCAAGTGCTGAGCTCAGCCTCCACCTTCATGGTGGATGGACAACAACCGCTCAAGCTCACGGCTCCAAACATGGCCTGCAGCGTTCAAAGAAAGAGCGTTAGAGGCATCCTGCAGGAAGATATCCAGAGAGGTAACGTGCGCATGCGTCTTAGGAGGAAAGACTCATCCACTGCGGAGGAAGTAGAGGCGGAGATACCAGAAGTAGCTACGCTTAAGGTTAGTATCCGTGCTACAAGGGATAACGACTATGTATCAGCTATGTATGGTGGTGAAGGGAATTCACCTTTCCCTGTTAGCATCTGCCTTCTTAACTACTAACAAAGTTGCATATATTGAATTTCTCCCAGAAGCGACTTTCTTCATTATGCTTCATTTTGAGCCTACACGGACATTTTCGTGAAGCATCTGATAATAGACATTATATTTCTGGAACATTATCATTGTTCGTGTCATTGTGGTTAACGGTGACTTTTGGTCTAAAGCAAGTACTCGAGTTAGAAACATTGCACCTAATGTTTACGTTTTCAGCAGTACAGGATAGTTCGCAAGTTGTTGTGTATTTTTATTCCAGTCGTTGGCCAAGTAAACAGGCAGTCTACTTTTACTTTCTTTGATAGACAACAATTTTTAATCGGAACCCTTTCACTTGGGAGAACGAACAAACAGTGGCTCGCATCACATCACCGACAGTGATGGTGAATTTGTCTACAGATGAACCGTTTGACGATCCCAGCAACATGCAGGTGATGACGTACGACATGTCTCTTCCTAACCCATCCCCCGTGAAGGGAACAACTGTGAGCCCCAGATACCTGCCCTTAGATGCGGACCAGATGCTGTACCATCGCCTTGAACTGAAGTCTACGTCAGATGCCCTCCTCTTGAGCCTCAAGCCGTCGCAAGTGCCCCTGGTATATGACGTATACTTCCGATCTGGGGAATTCCCGACGTCAAAGGAACACCACTACCACACTGTTGTCCGATTTGAAGAGAATGTCACCAAGGTCGCCACTTGTCCACCTGGACTTCTACCTTCGGCCGGGACGGTCTTCTTTGGTCTTAAGCCAACGCCTCTTGGTAGTAGAGCTTTATTTCTTGTTAAATTGTGCATGTCCAATGAAAGAACAGTCTAGGACTTTTAGTACAAAATGTAAATGTAAATCTTATGTTTATAATAAAAATAATCCAAGCACATGCCGTTCGTCCTACGGTGTTTATGAAAGCAATGATGTAAAGTTTTGTTCGACCGAATTCATCTGACAGCTTTGGAATTCTTTTACTCAGATCATCCCCGTCTGCGCCGTGACCTTTCACCTAATGTCTCTGGTCAAGGTCAGTTGAACTCCGGCAGTAGTGAAGGCTTTAGTCAAATCAAATATGGCGACTATGAAATCGGGGTGGCGGCCACGGGCTGTTCTCAATGGATGGATCAGGGAGTAAAGTGGGACTCTGACGTCTGTAAGGTACGCTCCCCACTTCAGACACGACAGACATTGCTGGGTGTGTCATTTGTGCCAGCTGTGGCTAGTCTTCTGTTGTGTAGATGACCATATTGGGGAGACTTTCAACAAATGTTGGCTGATAAGAGCTCTGAAGTTCTCAAACCTACTTTGGGTGGTTTCTTTGAAGGTGTACGCCATGTTTTTATTAAAATTTTTAATATTCTCTGAAAGACGGCAATTTTAAGTCGAAAATGACTCGGAGATGCTGTTTTTATATCCAGATTTTACCGTATGCATATAAAATATCTGCGATTCAAATTTGGAATAATTGCGCATACATACGAAGTTAATTTTCAAGGAGACACATCTTGTGGGAAAGGAAGAATGCCAAAATAGGCAGTGCGGTCTTTTGTCAGGATGGTGATCACTTACATGTACTGGAACATTTCCCAAGTCTGCAGAAATGATATCGTAACCATTGTCACCGAGGTAGAGTTTGTATATTTCCTTTAGATTGAGAATATGCCCAGTCTTGACCAGACGTCGTGTGCTTGTGACCTCCCTCTAAGCTCCATCTTCACTATTGCAACCACCTTCTATCTGCCGGTGAATATGGTGGATTTCTCCACCGTGTTCACAGAGATCGACCTTCTAGACAACGCATCAGTCTTTACCGTGGTCATCCTCATGCTGAGCGTTTACATCTTGCTGGTTGTCTGGGCCAGACGCAAGGACAAAACTGACATCATTAAGGTACTATGCGCGTTCAAAAATGCCACTTTTGGACTTGGCGCTCAGTTTCGAGTCCATTTCCTTTGTTTGACGATCTATGGACCATCTGCCATAACCAGTTTTTGAGACTGATTCACAGAAAAGGTAGAAAATAACCCACTAACACCTCAGTCTGTCCTACTAAACCACCTTATACCAGGTTGTAATGCAATTGGTTACTCGCACCTTGCTGTTAACCGCCATTTCTAACTCATTGTCTGGTATTTATACATCGTCAGATGAGCGGTTAACCGCCATTTCTAGCTCAGTGTCCGGTATTTATACATCGTCAGCTGAGCGGTTAACCGCCATTTCTATCTCAGTGTCCGGTATTTATACATCGAAAGTTGAAGGAATATGTTATTTATTATGTTATTTCTATGTAACTATTTTTGTTGTTGTTGTTGTTGATGCACAGTGGGGCGTGACCGCTCTGGCGGATAACGCTCCAGGCCACAACCATCTTTACCTGATCACTGTCTACACTGGTATGAGGATGTCGGCAGGGACCAAGTCAAAGGTCGGATTTGTCATCGCTGGGGAGAAGGGGGACACTGGGGTGCGGCCCCTGAACGACGGCATTAGGAACGTGAGTAGACGTAAATGATCCATTCTGAATGGCGAAGTGTTTAAGCCCAGGCGAAATGTTAATTATAGTCGAGTACTCCGTGATATGTTTTAGCTGCACCAAACGATAATTCCCACCCATTGTGTATGAAACATAGTCAGAAATCAAGAACAGTTCCCTTTGTTTCTTTGGTTCAATTGCAGGGCTTCCCTAAGCAGAGTGTGAGGCACTACCTCATGACGGTAGAATCGTGCCTTGGGGATTTACAGTACCTCCGAATCTGGCATGATAACTCCGGCAAAGGACCTCTTGCCTCCTGGTTTCTGCACAAAGTAGTCGTAGAGGACCTCCAGGAAGACAAGAAGTATGAGAATCATAGCCATGCACGCTGTTATACAAATTTTATTCATTCTAATTTTGGTTGGAATTATAGACCTCCGAATCACAGAATAATTAATTTTCTCACGCATTCTTGACACAGCAGGGATACGAGAATTATTAATCAAAGAATGGGAGTTTTAGCGCCACTTCGGCAACATTGCAACCATTTCGTGGCGCAAAACAGTAAAACAACAACAGTGACAACAGTGTGATAGTTGGCAAATGGTCACACGTAGGCGATAAAATTTGGCCTCCTACCAATCTACCTGAGGGATTTACTGACGCACACGCTGTGTAAAGATTGAACCAGTCTGCTTAGGGGATGTATCTTACATGTGATCTGACGCACGCGCTGTGTAAAGATTGAACCAGTCTGGTCTGGGGATGTAGCTTACATATGATCTGACTCACACTGTGCAAAGATTGAACCAGTCTGGTCTGGGGATGTAGCTTACATGTGATCTGACGCACACTGTGTAAAGATTGAACCAGTCTGGTCTGGGGATGTAGCTTACATATGATCTGACGCACACTGTGTAAAGATTGAACCAGTCTGGTCTGGGGATGTAGCTTACATATGATCTGACGCACACTGTGTAAAGATTGAACCAGTCTGGTCTGGGGATGTAGCTTACATGTGATCTGACGCACACTGTGTAAAGATTGAACCAGTCTGGTCTGGGGATGTAGCTTACATGTGATCTGACGCACACTGTGTAAAGATTGAACCAGTCTGGTCTGGGGATGTAGCTTACATGTGATCAAAGATGTAAATTCTGAATAGGCTAATGAATTGTTGTAAAAATGAGCAGAAACTAAACGTATGTTAGGCTAAACATTGCTCCACTTTTCTTTGTCAGGTACATCTTTAAATGCGACGACTGGTTGGGTGTAGACGAAAGCGATGGTTTCATCGAGAGGTTACTACCTGTTTCTAGTAAAGAAAATCTGCTATCGTTCAGCAGCCTGTTTTATAACAACGCTCGCAAAAACGTCACGGACAGCCATATCTGGTTTTCGGTTTTGTTCCGTCCGCAGAGAAGTCACTTCACCCGAGTACAGAGGTTGTCCTGCTGCGCATGTCTGCTGTTCCTCAGTATGATCTGTAACGCTCTGTTCTACCAGGGCGGTGACAACATTGTCCAGCCCACAACCATCAAGCTGGGCTTCCTGAGGTTCTCCGTCCACCAAGTCTACACCTCCTTCATCACCATCTCCATTGTCACACCGGTAGAGCTAGCCCTAATCTGGCTGTTCAAGAAGTCCAAGCCCCACTTGGAAGACACGCTGGAGGTAGTCAGAGCCAACGGCGGATGCCACTCCTGTTTCATCTCAAAGGAGAAAGTCCAGATGGCTAACGCTCTTTTGTCGAAAGGTTTCTTGAAACCGAAAGGAGCTTTACTGCCGCATTTCTGTGTCTACATCGCTTGGACCATTGTACTTATTTGCATCAGTACCTCTGCGTTCTTCGTATTCCTCCTGAGTCAGCAGTGGGGCCGCGCCAAGTCTGAGGAATGGCTCACCTCTTTTTTACTCACCTTCTTCGAATCTCTTATCATTCTGGATCCATTAAAGGTAATCTGATTGCATCGCGTGTACTGAACATTTCCATTGTGTAATAAACACTGTAGAAAAAAGTAGATTTTATACTGACGTCTTCATTCTGTGACTTATTTCTTATTAGGTGATTGTGATGGCCGTCTTCTTCGCCATGTTTGTGCATAAGCTGGAAGAAGATTCTAATGATCTGAACAAGGATGAGATTCGCTCAAACTGCGGCGCAGCCATCAATAATCAGCTGGCAGGTAATCCGTCATCATCATACATACAGCTGGCAGGTAAACCGTCACCACACATACAGCTGTCAGGTAATCCGTCATCACCATACATACAGCTGGCAGGTAATCCGTCATCATCATACATACAGCTGCCAGGTAATCCGCCATAACACATACAGCTGGCCTGGTAATCCGTCATCACCATAAATACAGCTGTCAGGTAATCCGTCATCACCACACATACAGCTGTCAGGTAATCCGTCACCACGCATACAGCTGGCAGGTAATCCGTCATCATCATACATACAGCTGGCAGGTAATCCGTCATCATCATACATACAGCTGCCAGGTAATCCGCCATAACACATACAGCTGGCCTGGTAATCCGTCATCAGCATACATACAGCTGGCAGGTAATCCGTCACTACACATACAGCTGGCAGGTAATCCGTCATCACCATACATACAGCTGGCAGGTAATCCGTCATCATCATACATACAGCTGGCAGGTAAACCGTCACCACACATACAGCTGACAGGTAATCCGTCATCACCATACATACAGCTGACAGGTAATCCGTCATCACCATACATATAGCTGTCAGGTAATCCGTCATCATCATACATACAGCTGGCAGGTAATCCGTCATCATCATACATACAGCTGCCAGGTAATCCGCCATAACACATACAGCTGGCCTGGTAATCCGTCATCAGCATACATACAGCTGGCAGGTAATCCGTCACTACACATACAGCTGGCAGGTAATCCGTCATCACCATACATACAGCTGGCAGGTAATCCGTCATCATCATACATACAGCTGGCAGGTAAACCGTCACCACACATACAGCTGACAGGTAATCCGTCATCACCATACATACAGCTGACAGGTAATCCGTCATCACCATACATACAGCTGGCAGGTAATCCGTCATCATCATACATACAGCTGGCAGGTAATCCGTCACTACACATACAGCTGGCCTGGTAATTCGTCATCACCATAAATACAGCTGGCAGGTAAACCGTCACCACACATACAGCTGACAGGTAATCCGTCATCACCATACATACAGCTGGCAGGTAATCCGTCATCACCATACATATAGCTGTCAGGTAATCCGTCACCACACAGCTGTCAGGTAATCCGTCACTGCACATACATCTGCCAGGTTGTATGGCTTTTGTGGAATCGGTCCCTGTATATGGCTTTTTTTTTTTGGTTATAGTTTAATATGGTTGTCTGTTAGATACGGTACGGTGTATTCTGTTTGGGTTATAGTTGGACAATGGTTGTCTGTTAGGTACGGTACGGTGTATTCTGTTTGGGTTTATAGTTTGACATGGTTGTCTGTTAGGTACGGTACGATATATTCTGCTTTAATTACGCAGCTGAAAAGAGCCATTTTCTTAATTTTTATTTCAATGGCTTATTTGATTCATGGCTGTCATGGTCTAATGTTATTACCATAACAGAGCTAACACAGATTCAACTGAGTGTCTTTGTTTCTTGTTTGACTTTGGTGACATAGAGAACACCGAGTCTCCCGTAAAGCCTCTGGAGGCGGAAGAAGTGGAGAAGGCTCGCACAATGAGGTTGAGGGAGACGAAGACATTTGAGGTGGTTAAAGAGATTGGGCTGTACCTTCTTTTCCTGGTGATTATGTGCTCCATAGGGTACACGAACAGAGATCCCCGAAGCTTCTCTCTTAACAGGAATCTTCAGAACATGCTGGTGAACAGCCAACAGGACGGCAGACTGGGCCTCAAGGACGTAAGCTCCTCTCCCTACAAATAATATCATTAAAGGCATATACTTTCTTAATTCCGCCACTCTGGCAAATGCCAGTAGTAACTCTCCATGCTGGAACAAATGCAGATCAAGATACATGTTTGTTCCATTCGCAAAAGATCGGTGATATAGCCTATCGTAAGCCATTAGCGATAACAAGGGCTTCCGTGAAAAAGTCGTTCTATTTTAAACATGAATTTCAAACCAAAATGAAAACAGTTTTTTAAAGGACCTAGATCTTAGGAAATCTTCACAATGTTACCTCGTCCATCCCGCGTCCAGGTGACTACTGTGGAACAGTATTTTTCCTGGCTGAACAAGACGGCCTTCCCAGCCCTCTTCCACGAGTTATACGACAACCAAAGCCGCAGAACCTGGGGCGATCGCTTCTTTATCCGAGATCTTCAAAACGTGCGCGTGGGTCCACCGAGGCTGCGTCAAGTCCGCACCGTCCACGGTAACACATTCACTCTATTAAGTTATTTCTTAAGAAAATACGCCGCCATGCATGAAGACGAATCTTCCCTCTCTCCACCATCTATGTCTTATTGTCTCTTGTCACATATACATTTCAGAACGGTTACTAATGGCTATCTTAGAAACAAATCTGGTGATTTTTGTCTACGGATGCCACTTTATGGCTGACGGACTTTATGCTTGGAACTTTGCAATTTGTTTCAGCGGTTGACGGCCTGAACTATGATTTGGATACTTCGCTGATTATCACATGCATATTATGAGAAGAAATGGGCCTGCGATTTTATTGTTATTATTTTTATTGTCATTGTTTTTATTGTTATTAATGAGGATTTCCAGATACGCCAGATATACATTATAATTATATGTTTATTCTGACCACTGTTGTTGTTGTAGCATCCGTCTGCGCTGTACGAGGTATCGCCTTGAAGGTCTGCGACACGTTCTCTGCCTCGAGCAGGGAAGAGGACTCTGATTACTGTATTGGGTGGAAGTCAGGGCCTTGCGCCCAGGAGGAGAGGGCTTTCAAACTGACCTCTAAAGCCTGGAAGTACACCAGCTCCAGTGAAGTCTGGGGCATTCCGGTGTCCGGCGTGTACAACTCGTACAGCGGAGGAGGTTACATCGCTGAGCTCAACATCAACCTGGACGTGTCTAAAGCCGTTCTCCAAGAGCTCTTGTCCGCCTTCTGGGTGGACAAGAGGACAAGACTGCTTACTCTCGACTTCACTGTGTATAACGCCAACACCAACCTATTCTGCTTCGCCAGCCTGATGTCCGAGTTCCCGGGGACAGGTGGTACCATCACCACCGCCGTCATCTTACCGTTCAGGGTCTACCAGTACGCTGGCACGCTGGGCAACTTTGTCTTCTTTACCGAGATCATGTTCATCTTCCTTTTAGCGGTGGCAGTGGTAAAACTCGTGCTGAAAATGGTGAAGCATGGAGTTAAGTATTTGTACGACTTCTGGCATGTCGTAGACTTCGTTTCGCTCGTGTCCTGTTTCGTGGCTGTCGCCATGTACGGACTGAGGAAGTTTAGCACAGAAATGGCGCTCCACCGTTTCCAACTGGACGGGCGTCAGTTTGTCAGCTTTCAGCAAGTGACCTTCTGGGATAACATGATGGTCGCCATGGTGGGCCTGGTAACTTTTACCTGCACTATCCGCACCGTCAAGATACTCGGCTTCAGCAGGCGTCTGGACGCAATCCTGACCGTCCTGTCAATGGCGCTAAGAGACCTTTTCTACTTTAGCCTGATGTTCCTAATATTCCTCATGGCCTTCGTGGCCTGTGGATACTTCATGTTTGGACAGGATCTCAAAGCTTACCAGACAGTGTTGACCACGTGTGAGACTCTCATGACAAGTTTGGTGGGCAAATCGCCCTTCACTGAAGTCCGCCATAACGAACCTGTTATGGCGCAAATCTACTTCTCCTGCTTCGTGTTCTTCTTTATCTTCGTTTTGCTCACGATGTTCCAGGTTATCCTCAACCAGAGCATCGCTTTGGTTCGCCTTAATAAAGACTTCACTTCCATCCAGCACGAGATGGTTCAAGTGCTCATCTCTAAGCTCAAACCATTTATAAGCTTTTTTTCTCGAAGAAAAGGTAAGACAAACCAAGTTCACAGGAAGTGCCCGCATGGGTTGCTAGGTTAATGAACTAATGTTAGATACAAGCTGTAAGCGCTTTCTTCAGATTTCAACTGTGGGCCAATATGGACTCGTAGTACATTATCTTGCATTTGTTATGTAACTCATCAGTGGGTTACAGGAGAGTGAAGTCATTCTGAGACATTTAATACGACCTACATAGACAGTGTACTCTTAGGTGTGATCCACATTAACGTAATGTTACCTTCTCTAAATTGGGTTGGCTCAAACGCAATGAAGCCTGTTGCCTTGGGAACGTATGGTGTCCTAGTTCAGTAGCTACGGGAATTATTGCTGAACAAAATGTTTTTGACTTTTCCGACAGAAGAGAGGAACAAAAGCAACCTTATTATTTTGGAACGTGAAGAAAACGTCCCTAAGGTTAGTTAGCATAAATTTATTCACTCGTGCAATGTAGTAAGAGTTGTAAGTCATGACTTACACGTGTAATATAGTCAGACTTGTGAGTCATTATGATCCAATCGTGTAATGTAGTCAGAGTTGTGAGTCATTATGATCCAATCGTGTAGTGTAGTAAGAGTTGTGAGTCATTATGATCCAATCGTGTAGTGTAGTAAGAGTTGTGAGTCATTATGATCCAATCGTGTAATGTAGTAAGAGTTGTGAGTCATTATGATCCAATCGTGTAGTGTAGTAAGAGTTGTGAGTCATTATGATTTATTCGTGTAATGTAGTAAGAGTTGTGAGTCATTATGATCCAATCGTGTAGTGTAGTAAGAGTTGTGAGTCATTATGATTTATTCGTGTAATGTAGTAAGAGTTGTGAGTCATTATGATTTATTCGTGTAATGTAGCAAGAGTTGTGAGTCATTATGATTTATTCGTGTAATGTAGTAAGAGTTATGATTCATTATGATTCATTCGTGTAATGTAGTAAGAGCTATGAGTCATTATGATTCAGTCGTGTAATGTAGTAAGAGTTGTGAGTCATTATGATTCATTCGTGTAATGTAGTAAGAGCTGTGACTCATTATGATTCAGTCGTGTAATGTAATAAGAGTAATGATTCATTATGATTCATTCGTGTAATGTAGTAAGAGTTGTGACTCATTATGATTCAGTCGTGTAATGTAGTAAGAGTTGTGATTCATTATGATTCATTCGTGTAATGTAGTAAGAGTTGTGACTCATTATGATTCACTCGTGTAATGTAGTAAGAGTTGTGATTCATTATGATTCAGTCGTGTAATGTAATAAGAGTAATGATTCATTATGATTCATTCGTGTAATGTAGTAAGAGTTGTGAGTCATTATGATCCAATCGTGTAATGTAGTAAGAGTTGTGAGTCATTATGATCCAATCGTGTAGTGTAGTAAGAGTTGTGAGTCATTATGATTTATTCGTGTAATGTAGTAAGAGTTGTGAGTCATTATGATCCAATCGTGTAGTGTAGTAAGAGTTGTGAGTCATTATGATTTATTCGTGTAATGTAGTAAGAGTTGTGAGTCATTATGATTTATTCGTGTAATGTAGCAAGAGTTGTGAGTCATTATGATTTATTCGTGTAATGTAGTAAGAGTTATGATTCATTATGATTCATTCGTGTAATGTAGTAAGAGCTATGAGTCATTATGATTCAGTCGTGTAATGTAGTAAGAGTTGTGAGTCATTATGATTCATTCGTGTAATGTAGTAAGAGCTGTGACTCATTATGATTCAGTCGTGTAATGTAATAAGAGTAATGATTCATTATGATTCATTCGTGTAATGTAGTAAGAGTTGTGACTCATTATGATTCAGTCGTGTAATGTAGTAAGAGTTGTGATTCATTATGATTCATTCGTGTAATGTAGTAAGAGTTGTGACTCATTATGATTCACTCGTGTAATGTAGTAAGAGTTGTGATTCATTATGATTCAGTCGTGTAATGTAATAAGAGTAATGATTCATTATGATTCATTCGTGTAATGTAGTAAGAGTTGTGACTCATTATGATTCACTCGTGTAATGTAGTAAGAGTTGTGATTCATTATGATTCACTCGTTTAATGTAGTGTAGATCATTTTGATTTGTTGATGTAGCATCAGTTGGGTCGCTATAATATTTTTTTTGTCAAAAAGGTTAGAAAAAAGTCAGCTGGGAGTTTAGAGGCATCATTCAGGAGAATAATCTACCACCTGAGTCAGTGTTTTTCCAGCATAGTAGTTATTTTTTCAGTTTAACCAGTGACATTCCAGCATAGTCGTTATATTTCGAGTTTAGTCAGTGGTTCATTCCGGCATAGTCGTTATGTTTCCAGTTTAGTCAGTCGTTTTATACAATTTATTCCAGCATTATCATTGTTTTCTTCTAGCTTAGACAGTGGTTTATTCCTGCTTAGTTTTTTGGTTAAAGGAGAAGAAAACATTAAAGTTATGCCAAAATCAGATAAAAGAGCGTCAAAACTTATTTGCAAATATGGTCTTTAATATTATTTTGGATTGTTTTTATCAAGAGAAAAAGGTATTTGAAAATATTTTTGTATGGTGGGTATCTCGGACCAACTTTTGGTATTTATCATTGTTGCATAATAATTTTCTAACTAAGGATGTGATGCTTGTCTATAAAATTTATTTGAATGTAAATTTGTTGTTTATATCGAAACATAGGCATTTACACTAAAATATGATAATATTTATGAACATATTAAAAATATAAATATGATCCAAATTGAGGTTTAATACATTTGTTAGCTGAAAAGAAAAAATTCTAGTGCAAAAATATATATTAAACCTGAGTTATATCCTCAATTATGACATTATTAAACAAAGACTATAAATACTATAAATAGGTGGTCCCAAATATCCACCATACAAAAAAAGCATTTTCAAGTGTCTTTTTCTCCTTAAAGAAAAATGGGGAAAATATTGAAGACCACATTTAGGAATAACTTTTCGCTTCCATCTGATCTTTATGTCATTTTTATGTTTTCTCCAGCTATAATTTCTTGATAAATAGAATAGTGAGGTGTGGGCATTTCACTGCTCTTTAAGCACAAGCCCTTTAACTTAGTTGTCGGTTGTCACAAATGGGAAAATATTCATGAAGTCAGTGTAAGTAGAGACGACCCACAAAGTTAAATGTTTTTCTTTTTTCAGATTGAGGGTACTCCTTACCAGAAGCTGTTTAACCGGCACATCCTACAACAGCGCATAATTAATACCGATGGACATGTACGGTCGAGTCCGAGCTGCTAGAGTACATCACCATGTGAAGAACGACAGCGAGTGGATCAGGGCCATGACAGTGAATGTTTTTTGTATAAGAAAGAATCTCCCATCATGCGTTGTGCGTTCGGAGACACGAATGTTTGCTCATTTCGTGCTCAACACCGCCTGTTATATCATATATCCACAGTGGCACACTGCATTGTTTTATTTGCACTCAGATGTACTGACTTTCGTGTGGCACACTGCATCGTTTTATTTGCACTCAGATGTACTGACTTTCGTGTGGCACACTGCATCGTTTTATTTGCACTCAGATGTACTGACTTTCGTTAGGACATGAAACATTTATGGCGTCATGAGAGAACAAATATCTGCGGTTCAAATCGGACAAAGTCCCTCTTGTATTTGCATATATACATATAGGCCACATTCTTGTCACATGTGTTGTTCAATTTTCCATCATTCTGGCCGCTGAGTTCAGGTACTTTATGACCGTGATTTTCCAGCAATAGGTTGTACCACAGAAGACATAATGGTGTTTGCGACGATTAAAGCTTTCCTCAGGTGCAAAGAATCTACGAATATCTCTTCTCCAAAGTATAATGTGCTAAATTTTTTATGCAGTGAAATAAGCAAGAGAATTCTCGTATATATGTACCGAGGCCCTTACTCCACAGGAGAATCAAGCCCGATTCACAAAGCCCTACTATAACCCCTGAAACGACGGTGCCAGGGGGCTCGAATCCATTACGAGTTCGCTCGTACCAGATTTTTGTATCAGGAATTGGTACGTTCGGGTAGCCCCACTTTCCTCTAGTGTTGATCCACGGTGTGTTTTTGTAAGGATTATTTAAGAGTAGGCTGTACAGAGACAACCAGATAAGGAGAAGAGGACAATGTCAGAACTACAATGTGGGTCTCGCACTGTCCCCACAGTAGACATATTCTGTTTTAGTATGTGCAAATTGTGAAGCTTTCGTACAATTTTAATGTAACTGAACAAACCGCACGGGGAAGAAAGTTCCATTTGCTGCATATTTCACAAGACGGAGGAAAACGTTCTGGTATTACATTGTCTCCACAGCTTAGCATGAATAGTTGAAGAGCTAGTCGATGCCGTCCTTATTGTGAATTTATATGCGAAGGTGCCTTGTGTGTATCAGTCCCAGTAATTAGGCAACCACATTAATAAAGAGACTAAAGCCCGAGTATTTAAGACAGTTCTTCCTTAGATTGTCTTACAACGATGCGTCGTATGCATTTAATGTAGTAAAGCTTGTCGTCATCACTTTTTTTTTGTGGGACTCGTTTTAGCGAAGAACTAGCGATTCCCACCTGGATCGTCAATATATCGCAATGACATGCGTCACCATAACAAACACGCATCACATACTATTGCTATTCATCGATAAGGCTTTTCCCTGAGCCATACAACTGACACTTGCTGCGTCGTAAACTGACCTTTGAACGAGTCTGTGCTGTAAAACAGATGAGAGCCCCATTAAAATATTGAACGGTTTGGTTAAAGCAGAGCTTTCCATGAGGTGACGCATGTTCACTGAGAACAAGGCGGCTACATTATCGTTACTGTATTTAACATTAAAAGAAGTGAAAATTCTCGATTGATATATAAATTTTCTTATGGTATCGACCCAGGCACTGAGGGGAAATCTTGAATCATCCGATGTCAGGAAACTTGATAATATCTACACATATTGGTTTGTAAGCGTTCTTTTCTTGACGACCTGGTCACCAAGAGCAAACCTTACAGCATGGAATTAGGAAACTTGGTAATGTGGACACAAGACTGGTTGTTAGCGTTATCTTGAGCTGATAACGCAGAGGACACCTTACAGCACTGGCTTAGGGAACTTGGTAACCTGGGCACGTAACACAGAAACACGGCTTTGTCTCAATGACCCTCTATCACTGGCGTAGCTTTGAATCCCAAGTTTCCCACAAAAAGTCGTAGAGGTATCAAGATGAGATCTGTTCATGCCCAGGATCCGCTATAGTTAGGATCCATACATCCATGATGTGACTGAATGCAACTTTAGATAATAGGCTACACATATTCACGTCAATCTACGGCGTGGGAAAACGACTCAGGCAGGCGGACGTTAGGAGGCGCCGGCAAGGTTCATCTAATTACATCACGAGGATTTCCTACCGACGTTGTGTACTAATTTTGACAATGGGAAGAAGGCCGCCCGGCACTTTTACTCACGGGCAATGTATAGGCTTATCTACTTAAGGTACCTGTGAATGCAAATAAATTAGTGCTTGGAATAGGATAATACTAAGCCTGTACTCAAGTCATTATCAGTAACTGCCGATTTATTCACCTGTGGTTTAACCTCGATTTGATTGCGTCCTATCACGACAGTCTCTCTTTGTAGCACGTCGGTCTCGACGCCAACATATTTATAGTGTTAAGAGACATCTGACAAGAGGTCTCCACCGAGTCACGATCTTCGGACCTTGTCCTTTCATGCCAGTCCTTAACTTTTGCATTTGCTGAACCTGGGGGGACGGATTCATTATGATGATGTAACGTTCGCACAGGCCTTGCATGAAAACAAACCATGACAGGGGTTCGTACAGGTATATGAAAATGAAATTCAAGGAGTTTTTCCACGAGATTTTTTTTTTGTCATTTTCACGGCTAGTTTAAACTTACCATGGGCGCCAAATTACAGTCTATATTTTAAGTCTGAATAATAGAGCTTTAATTTGCATGCATGTATACTGAATAGTACACTTGCTTTTGCAAGAAATATCTGCACTTCACCTCTGTAATGCGACACATTCTTTGACCCGGCCTTGGCTCAGTGAAAAAAAAAATGAACGCCATATATCATTATGCAAGGCTTCCTATGGGGTCAGTATTTTTAATTTTTTTTTTAGCCATACTTCCTTAGCGGCCATGACTCTTGTAGGTCTCCTTCTGTAATTCGTTTTTTATCTGCCTTGGTGTAGCTGCTAGAATCAGTTTGGTCTCTTCCAGCTGTATCTGGAGTTTTTCAAACGTTACACTTAGAACAATTGCCCCCAAAATAATGGACCAGGGCTTGACAGTGTGTTTTTATTTTGTGGAAAAAAAAAATCAATCCATTTTTCCACCTATCTGTAGAATCCTAGTCAAATGTAATTTCCTCTGTCAGAAAAATTTGTTAATTTTACATTAATTTGTAAGCTCAACTTTATTTAAATGCAACATTATGATCAGTACATTGGAGTAACGCAGCCTGACAGGGAGAAAACCATATGGTGTACAACATGTATGTAACAGCACATATTCTGAAACATTTAATTTACTTCGGATCAAAAAAAATTAGTTTAAGTGGAAAAGTTTAAGTTTATCATGTGAGGCGACTTCATTTACAGGTGGAACTCTACCTTGATTTATCTCCCTTAATTTTTTTTTTAACAATTGGCGTTGAAAGAATGCCCCAAAATACCATGATTCTCATTTGTTATTAACAAAAATGATTTTCAAGCGTTATTTAATGTATGTCAACTTGCAACAATGCTGAACCTCCCTTGTAGATTTCTGTCAAGTAATCTCCATCCAACTGTGTTGTTTGTTTCGCCGAGATGAGGACGTTTGAAATGAAAGTAAGTGGATTATTTTCATAAGGAAAAATTGCAAAAATCTGCTTAACACTCCAGAAAACTCTCATGGTAGATTTTACATAACGTTTATATTTTTTAAGTAAATAAACTTGTCGCCAAAAACATTCACATTTTTTCAAATTTCTCGCCTTCCAAAAATTGTTCTAAATTTGCGACAAGGGCGAGTGCAAGCGGAAGCCCTGATTATGGGAGAATTATCAGCGAGTTTCCGATATAGAGACTCGGCAGCCAGCAGACAATATTTCAGTTCGGGACAAACTAAGATTTTTCAAGAGTTTCCAGGAGTATTTGTCTTTTTTAAGGACTTTCGAGGAGCTTCCTGTGCGCACCCTGCATGAATGAACAGACAAATATTTGATGAAGTTTACTTTAGTCAGAACATAAAAAAAAAATAATTGCTGTGATCTTATCACCTGCCTATGTACAGGGAGCACATAGAGGGTAGTATACACATCATGAAGAAAGTACTGGATTAGAAAAACTTCACACTTTATCACACAGAAAGACAGCGTTACACAGAAATAGAAAACGGATTGGCGAGTTCATCTGACAACAGGTGGAGAAATGATAACTTGCTACTAGAACGTCTACTAGAGTACACTTGTAGAGAGACCTACATATCACAATTTCTCTTACCATATACAGCACATCAAAAATTGACAAATAACACGAGGTAATGTTTGAGTATTTACAGCACATTCTGACCAAAAGAATTAGGTAATACAGCGTTTGCTGCTTTCACTACTATATTTCGACTACACTAATAATGCCTCACTATCAACTGATCCACTCAACCCATTTATACTCTGTGAGCAAAGTATTTATCTGATCTCCAGGTGAGAGAAAACATCTTCTAATTTCCACTTCCTGGAATCGGCCAAAATGGTGAAGACTACATAGGGCAGGGAAATGCAAAGGGCACAGTAGAAATCTAACCTGTTAACTGTTCATTTTCTGGAATAAAACATACAAACGGATGGACCATTTTCGTGTATATGTTATACCTTATATTACATGTTCAGTGTGGCATTTTGTTAGGATAACTTAATTTTAACCATAAAGATCAAAAGCAAAGATGTATTTCAGATCAAAAATCTAATGAGTTTCATTGTTGATACTCTAATCAAGCAGACATGGCAAATAAAGAGAGAGAAATCCAGCTGTGAAGTGTGTCTCGTCCTCTGCTGCTTAGCTCTTCCATACATGGCGTCTGCAATAGTGCAAGGCCTACAACGTGAGAAAATACACCATTAGTTAGAAATAAATTCCACCACCATATGGCTGAAATACAGTCGATGTGGTGTAAAGCCATAATGATTCATTCATTCATTCAGAAATAAACAGCATTTTCTATTAATGTTTGGACTTTCCTCACAAGGGATTTAAGGGATAAATGTATGAAAACTGGATAGGCATGACTTAGGGAAGGAGTTTTCAGGGTCTATATAATCAGAAGAATGGGTTTGATGAGTGAGAGCTGACTGTTTCAGTGAGTGCACGTGTACTCACATGGTCTCCACACTTGCTGGCTGTCTCTTTGTCCTTACACCACTGCTCTGGACCGCTCAAACAAGCCACGCTTATCTCCCCTGTGTGGCCAGACTGCTTGAAGTACAGCGTGTTGTCTTTGATCTGCTGGGTGTGGACAGGTGGGGGTAGATTCCTCAGCTGGGAGGGGGTGGAGGAGGAGTTAGTACACAAGTCCAGTTCCTGTGGGGATCGGATGAAAAACAAGTATGAGCAAGGGCTTAACTGGGACCTACAAACATCAATATATACACACAGCTATTCATTCAGCTTTTCCGCTCATTTATTTTATTGTGGTTTCGTGCTTTACTCAAGAATTTTTCATTTGTATCATGCCAGTAACTTTAATGCCTGGAAGAAAGCCACTTCCTTTATTGACAAACTTTCCCCCTTGTGACACACAAACACACAATATTGGTGGAAGTCAAGAGGTCTTCCACACAAGTCAGATTGTTCAAATGGTCACATTAGCATCGTCAACACGGGTAACCACAAAATCCCGCAGTGAGAGCACGGGTAACCACAAAATCCCGCAGTGAGAGCACGGGTAACCACAAAATCCTGCAGTGAGAGCACGGGTAACCACAAAATCCCGCAGTGAGAGCACGGGTAACCACAAAATCCTGCAGTGAGAGCACGGGTAACCAAAAAATCCTGCAGTGAGAGCAAGGGTAACCACAAAATCCCGCAGTGAGAGCACGGGTAACCACAAAATCCCGCAGTGAGAGCACGGGTAACCAAAAAATCCCGCAGTGAGAGCACGGGTAACCACAAAATCCCGCAGTGAGAGCACGGGTAACCACAAAATCCCGCAGTGAGAGCACGGGTAACCAAAAAATCCTGCAGTGAGAGCACGGGTAACCACAAAATCCCGCAGTGAGAGCACGGGTAACCACAAAATCCCGCAGTGAGAGCACGGGTAACCACAAAATCCTGCAGTGAGAGCACGGGTAACCACAAAATCCCGCAGTGAGAGCACGGGTAACCACAAAATCCTGCAGTGAGAGCAAGGGTAACCACAAAATCCCGCAGTGAGAGCACGGGTAACCACAAAATCCCTGTTCAACACCTGCATTGAACCCATAACTTTTATGACCTAGGCATGTAAGCGAGATGAAGCAAACATTCTGCATAATTTTACTGCTTTTGAGACTTTAATTTCTTTGGTTTAATCAATGTAAGAACCACACTCCCTGAAACCATCTGAATTTAAATTATGTGGAAGAGATTTCATAGTGAAGCGTAAATTATAAATGTGACTTACTGCGCATACTTTACCAGGGTCAGCTAACTGTGCAAGCAGCTGTGCAATGGTTGGTCCATACTCCTGGATAAGGTTGTCACACTGTAAGTAAACAAACATGCTGCTGTACAAGGTTGTCACACAATAAGTAAACAAACATTCTGCTGTACAAGGTTGTCACACTATAAGTAAACAAACATGCTGCTGGACAAGGCTGTCACACTGTAAGTAAACAAACAAGCTGCTGGACAAGGCTGTCACACTGTAAGTAAACAAACATACTGCTGGGCAAGGCTGTCTCACTATAAGTAAACAAACATGCTGCTGGACAAGGCTGTCTCACTGTAAGTAAACAAACATGCTGCTGGACAAGGTTGTCACACTGTAAGTAAACAAACATGCTGCTGTACAAGGTTGTCACACAACAAGTAAACAAACATGCTGCTGTACAAGGCTGTCACACTGTAAGTAAACAAACATGCTGCTGGAAAATGATGTCACACTGTAAGTAAATAAACATGCTGCTGGACAAGGCTGTCACACAATAAGTAAACAAACGTGCTGCTGGAAAATGATGTCACACTGTAAGTAAACAAACATGCTGCTGGACAAGGTTGTCACACAATAAGTAAACAAACGTGCTGCTGGAAAATGATGTCACACTGTAAGTAAATAAACATGCTGCTGGACAAGGCTGTCACACAATAAGTAAACAAACGTGTTGCTGGAAAATGATGTCACACTGTAAGTAAATAAACATGCTGCTGTACAAGGTTGTCACACTATAAGTAAATAAACATGCTGCTGTACAAGGTTGTCACACTAAGTAAATAAACATGCTGCTGTACAAGGTTGTCACACTGTAAGTAAACAAACATGCTGCTGTACAAGGCTGTCACACTGTAAGTAAACAAACATGCTGCTGTACAAGGTTGTCACACTATAAGTAAACAAACATGCTGCTGTACAAGGTTGTCACACTGTAAGTAAACAAACATGCTGCTGTACAAGGTTGTCACACTGTAAGTAAATAAACATGCTGCTGTACAAGGCTGTCACACTGTAAGTAAACAAACATGCTGCTGTACAAGGTTGTCACACAATAAGTAAACAAACATGCTGCTGTACAAGGTTGTCACACTGTAAGTAAACAAACATGCTGCTGGACAAGGTTGTCACACTGTAAGTAAATAAACATGCTGCTGGACAAGGTTGTCACACTGTAAGTAAATAAACATGCTGCTGTACAAGGCTGTCACACTGTAAGTAAACAAACATGCTGCTGGACAAGGTTGTCACACTGTAAGTAAATAAACATGCTGCTGGACAAGGCTGTCACACAATAAGTAAACAAACGTGCTGCTGGAAAATGATGTCACACTGTAAGTAAATAAACATGCTGCTGTACAAGGCTGTCACACTGTAAGTAAACAAACATGCTGCTGGAAAAGGCTGTCACACTGTAAGTAAATAAACATGCTGCTGTACAAGGTTGTCACACTATAAGTAAATAAACATGCTGCTGGAAAATGATGTCACACTGTAAGTAAATAAACATGCTGCTGTACAAGGCTGTCACACTAAGTAAACAAACATACTGCTGTACAAGGTTGTCACACTGTAAGTAAATAAACATGCTGCTGTACAAGGTTGTCACACTATAAGTAAATAAACATGCTGCTGTACAAGGTTGTCACACTGTAAGTAAACAAACATACTGCTGTACAAGGTTGTCACACTATAAGTAAATAAACATGCTGCTGTACAAGGTTGTCACACTGTAAGTAAACAAACATGCTGCTGTACAAGGTTGTCACACTATAAGTAAACAAACATACTGCTGTACAAGGTTGTCACACTATAAGTAAATAAACATGCTGCTGTACAAGGTTGTCACACTGTAAGTAAATGAACATGCTGCTGGACAATGCTGCTCCACTGTAAGTAAATGCATTTTATTTATTCATTTGATTGGTGTTTTATGCCGTACTCAAGAATATTTCACTTATACGATGGCGGCCAGCATTATGGTGGGAGGAAACCGGGCAAAGCCCGGAGGAAACCCACGACCATCCGCAAGGTTGCTGGAGGAAGCCAGCATGATGTAAGTACATGCAAATAAATATACAGCTGTGAGGAGCTGATTACCACTCTCAGCATTACAGGGTGTCCAGGTGGCTCTCCTTAAAGATCCGATTAATCAATCAGAATTTCAGGAAGGGCTTTGCTCAGAGATGAACACACATCTTCCAACACTTACTGTTAATGTCTTTTTATTCCCGTGGTACGAACAGTCACGGATTTCGCGGCAAACACATTTCCGCGAAAATAAGTGCAATCGAATATAAAACCCATATATAGGTAATTTATTAATGTAGCATGTATTACAGTTATAAATTCGTTGTCAAGCACTACAATGCGACGCTGTTGTTGCTGTTGCTTTATTGCTGCGGTTAGAGACATAAAAATCAGTCATTTGTACTGGGTGTGTGTACCTGATATGATATACATACGAGGAGAGAGGCTGTTTTTTTTATCGACTGTACTCGCCTTCCAGTCAAATCACCTATCTGATGCGCATTGTTCGGGGGCTCTCTGCATTTCAAACTTCCCTTTCACAATGATGATTTCTAAGAAATTTACACTAATCTGTCACAGTTCACTCAAAGTTTCACTCACACTGCTGATGCATGAAAATAAAAGAGGGGGATTTATTTATATCACATTTATTCCTTCGTCGTCTGCCGGAGTCAGTGACACGAATATTTGCTCACACGGCAGGTAAGGGACTTCGTCTTATAAAGATTAACAGTCTTCCTTTGTCTGATCAAATTACTGTATTGTATAGAATTTTTGTCACATCTCTTATTGGTACAAAACAAGTTTAAATGTTGACGTATGTTAAATGTTGATGTATAACTTGACGTTTCTGTATTGAAGTTTGATTTTTGTTTATCAGTTGTCCAAAAATTCTGTTAAGATCTGCAAAAGTGGGTTTTTACGAATGAGTCTTCTTGCCAAATCTGCACAAGTTTATGCCCATGAATAAAAAGGCATTTACAGTATGCACGGTTATAAGACAAGCAATCCAAATTCCAACAATGCTGGAGAAGTAATCACTATTTCTCATTAAACTACACAAGAAAGCTCCTCATGCAAATACTGCTACTTTCTTATTGAAAATAAGAAATTTCCCTGTGAGGTGTCTGGGTCGAAAAGAGTAGCACTGCCCCCTAAGAGAGCTTTGGCATAAAAAAGAGACTATTAAAGCCAGAGCACTCTTCTGTGGTCCCAACGTATGGCTTTTGTATTATATATGACAGATCTTTGAAGAAGACACAAAAAACCAAAGGCAGTAATGTTTCCTCAGTTTCCAGCATCTCTCCAAGAAGTTTCAAGAGAGCGACTTACCTGAGTTTTTAAGTGTCAGGTAAGAAGTTGCAAATCTTGTCCAACAGATCCATGATATCCTGTTCAGTGGCATTGTCCTTCAGCAGGCTGTCAATGTACTGAACAACCAGCTTACAGGACCTCACAGGCTCCATCTTTGATTGGGCTGAGTTTTGCCTGCTGAACCACCTGCCTGCTGCAGAAACCCAGAGTCCTGCACACTTGAGAAGGGTCCAGGTCAGCCACTAGCAGCGCGATCACCGCAGAGGCATACTGAATCCACAAATGACTTGCATTCAACCCTGATCGTGTCAGGCAGACGGGCACACACTGCATCCAGGGCACGGGTCACTTCCTCCTGCCCAAAGTCAGGGTATAATCATATTTAAACACAGGTAAATGTAAGGTAGAGCAAGCATGAACCTGGTTAATTTACATACACCTCGATATACATCAGATCAATGGCTTTTCATCGATATGGTGATACTTCAGATTTGGTAGACGCCCTTGTTCAAGTAATCAGACAGTACACTCACGCACCCAACATTCTTGCGTTCCCATTTCACATAGCCAGTTTGGGCTTCACCCTAATAATGTCATCCACATGTAACACTAAATGAGCACATCAAACTGGGAAAATATTTACTGCCAATTTTATTCCTTGGTAGATCAATTTCAACCAAGTTTGAGCAAACAACTCGAAACATTTTGTTTTGTAAAGAAGATTAAAGTGTTTATCCCAAATGGCTTTCTGAAACATGTCCCAGAGCTTAGTTCGCAGGCTGAGGGCCTTACAGGCAATACATCACAAAAATACAGAGATCCATTACTCTTTAACGGTACACCTATCATAAAGAATAAAAGTCCATAACCAGACCAAATTTCAGTTCAACATCCACAATGAACACTTCAAATAGCATTCACTCAATACAGTCTAGTTAACTAGGGATCAATTGCTGACCCCACACAGGTGGCTGAGCACTGGTAGGCCTATGCACTGACTGTGGGAAGTGGAGGACAGAAAATTTGGTTCTTTGTTAGAATAGTTTAAAAGCTTTTTGAAAGGACTAACATGAAACTGAAGTAAAATACCGGATCTGCGTGATTTTTTTCGCCAAGTGCAATCTTTTTTAAAGTCGTGATTAACGAGTGAGCCAATATGGACATATGTAATGGATCACCACGACTGCTTAAAACTAATTAATTTTTTATCTACCGTAAAAAGTTAAAAGATGGACAAATAACTTGTTGTCTTACGTAAAAGGTTTTCCTTGTTGTGGGAGTCATTTGGCAGGGAAAAATTCTGCCACTCAGTGATTTTGAAAACCAAAAATGAAACTCTGACGCTGTGCCACAGTAACAACAATGCGCTATTACAATATGAATTTCATGTACAGAAGTAGTAAAAAATAAAAACATGATATAGGACAAGTTTTGTCTATATGACAACTGAGAATTTGTAGTTTTCGCAAAATCATGTAGCGCTCTCATGGCAAACGCATGGAGGAAAAAAAAAAAAAGATGCGTTCGAGTGCTATGCTCACGGAAAAAGAAAAAATGATTTCCTATTTGCACCAATACACTTTATTCGAGTTTCGGCTTACCAGGCACAGTGTACCTTAAATATATTCTTGTCTGACTGTTACTATAAAATGCCTTCCTCAAATTCATTCCACTCTGTTAATTTATGCTTAATAATGCATGATTTATGCCAACACTTAGATGAATTCAGACATCTGGCATCAAATTTTGTTTGTGAACTTGAGTAACAGTTGAGGCAATATGTATGTGAGCAGCTTATATGTGTATCAAAAAAGTGATTACAAATTGTTTTTTTTTTTTTGGTTGGACAGTAATGTTTTGGTATTTACTATACTTGTGTGAAAAAATATCACTAGTGTCTAATAAGCAGTAACATCACAGCGGATTATTATAGACTTAATCTGCGATTAGACCACTGTCTTAATCCCAGGCTTAATTAAAATATTCGGAAGTGTCATGGAGAACTCCAGGCAGGTTTAGCATCCAGCAATGGCACTATGCCAAAATTGAAGAACAATAGGCATGTTGTATTGGTATTTGGAGTAGGCTAAGTAAATAATACAAGTGTTAAACTTTAAATGAAACACTGAAAAGTTTTGAAAATTGTAAACAATAGGAATAAATTAATCTCTCAAAACTGGCTGCTGGAGCTGGATTCGCCGTTTCTGTGTAGATCACTCTCCTGTACAACTCCCAGGGTGGCCATTTGGTCAGCAACTGAGCATGTCGGTATAGGCAATCAACGATGTAGGCTAAATCTTGAAAACTTTGTTAACACACCAGTTAGATTAAAAACAAATTCACCAGCCATTTCTCCTAGGCCAGAAGCTCGCACTAATGCACATGCTTTATTCATAAGTCGCGTTGGCTTGTGAAATTTATGCAAAGATTCAGCCTGTTTACTATAAAATATCTGTTGCATGGTTCTATATGGCAAAATATAAATGTATATCAAAATTAGTGTACAGACCGTCAACACCATTCAATGACTTTGATCGCTTATTTTACTCCCTTAAGTTCATTAGGTTAGATACTGCAATAACTTTCTTCTTTTAATAGTATATGCTCAAATAGCTGAAACACACGGACAGCACCTTTGCTTGCAAACAAGGCTATGTCTGTAGACGGAACTACCTTCACACCTTCCGTCGATAGTCCTGCCCTCTCAGCAGGTCTATGACCCAGCCCAGTAGAGAATTTGTTACGTGTCTGTGGAGCGTTATTCAGAATCTTGGAGCGTAACATGAGCGCTAAATAACTGACATTCAGCCTGAGCTGTACTGTAACTCCTTTCAAACTCACCCTGGTGGAGTTCTCCATTAGCAAAGAATCCAGCTCTTTGAGCACGAACTCGCACAGCAAACACTCAGTTGAGGCGCGGACTTTCTTCAGAGGTTTACGAATACTGACGGCAAGTTTGGGTGTGGCCACACTGACAGCTGTGATGCGTCGGTGCGGTCGCTGAACAGCAGGGCACAGGTGTAGAGCCTTACATGCCACATTAGGATCCTGAGGAGAAATATGGAACAGTCTTAGGGTAGTACTATCATATTATGCAAACATCACAAGATCCCATTTTAGCTCAGGTCTTGTCCGATTCCCTGGAATCTACTGGAAAGTCATCAGTCCAATCACTACAGCGCTTAATCAAGGGAGATAAGTGTTACACTATAAATTGTCAAACTGTCTAGTTGTCCATGTGTTTTTAATTTTATCTTGGCTACATAAATCAACTGAACAATTAAAGTGAGCCATTAAACTGACAAACAGAAAACAAGAAAATGAGAAAAGAAGCACTGAAGACAGCTCACCAGTTCATTTGCAAGATACTCAAAGACCAAGGGGGCATAATCATGAATCAACTGCTCGCACTGAAACAGAAGAAAAATCAGCTATGTTATTAATATATGTCAGTACAGATGAAGATGAATAAGAACCTACCCAGCATCACTTAGTGCATTATTAGTTATATCACTCAAGGAGAGGATGCATATGTCCCCTTTAACACTGCACAAACTTATTGGTGTTTGTCCCAGTTGTATGGCTGCAAGCTTGGTTTTTTTTACTTGTATACTTTTGGAATAAACAAATGATAGGCAGCAACTTTCATATGGTTGACACGCTGAACAAGACGATGAACTGGGGGGATATGTTTACTTCAGCCTTCATCTGGCAAAACAAAGTGGGGTGAACAAGAATACTGACTTCAGAGTATATGCTGACCTCAGCCTTCATCTGTTCAACCCCCTTTGGCCAGACGAAGATTGAGGTAAGCATATCACCTTTAGTTATAATTTACCTCAGCCTTCATCTGGCCAAACAAAGGGGATAAACAACGTGACTGACTTGGGGGATATGCTTACCTTAGCCTTCATCTAGCCAAAGAAAGGGGATACACCAGATGACTGACTTTGGGGATATGCTTACCTCAGCCTTCATCTGGCCAAACAAAGGGGGATACACCAGATGACTGACTTGGGGATATGCTTACCTCAGCCTTCATCTAGCCAAAGAAAGGGGATACACAAGATGACTGACTTGGGGGATATGCTTACCTCAGTCTTCATCTGGCCAAACAAAGGACAGATGTTCTGTATCAGCAGGTTCTCCACTTCAATCTGAAATGAAGAGCGGTCACAAAAATCATCAACAGTTAAATCTCAAGAAAAAAGAAAACAACAACAAAAACAAACCCCCAATATTGAGAAATAGCTTGCTTACAAGATTATGCCACACACTATCAAGTCAAGGAGCCAGAAACCAGAGGCAGAACTGAAACACATGATCTAAAGATTTAAGATTGAAGTCCTCAACATTAAACACCTGATGAAGTTGTGGGATGTTCTGCAGCAACCTGCACATGGCAGCCAGTTTCCCCCCGTTTTCTCCCTCCATAATCCTGGCCGCCGTCGTATAAGTGAAATATTCTTGAGTACAGTGTAAAACAATCAAATAAATAAATAAATCAAACAAATACCTGGGTCTTGGCGTCCCGGTCCAATGCCTGTATCTCCGTCATCACAGTTTTGCAAATATTACATTCCTCTGGGCCATTAATGTCATTTGTCTGTAGAAAGGGAGTTAAATCACGTTAGCAGAGCATAATTCTACAATGGAAATGCTCGCCATAGTGTAAATAGAAGACAAGCTTTGACAAACCCAGTTCTGAGAGAAATTTCCATACAAAGCAGCAGAAAACATGGGACCTACCATGTATATTAGTGTACAACTTACCATGGGAATGTGTTTAACCAGCTCTAGGAATTTCAGCCGGAACTCCATAGCATCTTTGACGTTCCCAGATTTGCACAATCCAAGGATACGGCATATCACACCTGGATTCTGTCAGAAACAAATGGACAACAAAGTTTGGATAACACAATTATATCTACCTGGAAAGCAGGGTGAGGTGACCTCTGGACTACAGTTAATTCAATAGAGATCACAAGAAGGGTACACAAATTGAGGTCATAAATGTGCAACACACATTATAGAATGTGGCACCATTTTATAATGCTATGAGCAAATAGGGTTCTTTTCTAGGAATTCTTCCTCATCCTAATTCTTCTGTATGTCTGCCTGTCTTAGACTGAAAATACACGTCTCACCATGTACTGTATGAATATCCATTAAGACCAAAATTACATTACAAAAATCAGTACCTGTAAGTCAACATAATCCAGAACAATTCTGACACACAGTGGACGTTACTTACAAATTCTGAAGACAGCATATCCAGGAACAACGGAACATACTGAGCTACCAACTTCTTGCACTGAAATGACAAGAATAAGGGGATAGTTCTCATTGGACAAGAACTCAACCAATCAAGCCATTTCTCCATAAAACACACCATGGTCAAATTTGTTTTGAAAGCCATAGTTAAACAATTACATCTTGGCAAACTGTTATGTCCACACAACATAAAGGGATTTTCTGTATACATATAAGTAAAAATGGCTGATCCAAGCTTACCATATCTTCCAGTGGCCCCATATGAGCACACAGGACGTCCAGATTCTCCTCAATCTGAGCCTGAATTTACAATACAGTCACACAGCTGGATTAATAACATAATAGTCACACTGTAATCGCATTAACAATACATTTATAATCATTCCATATCTACATGTGGCTAAAGCTCATCTCACTGTAGCCAATCAGCGCCCTGACTGTTGGCAGGTGGCTCTATTCTCGCTCTTTCTAGTTCATCTGTCGTTTACATCAGGATGGTCTCCCAGGACATATGTTCCTGTCTGTGCAAAGTTTTTACTATGTGCACCGCTGATCCCTTCAAACCAACATCTGACATTTATCATTAAGAGTGAACCATTCTTGAGTATGATGAACATCAATATAAATAAAATCAATACACTTTACATTACATATCTAAATTCTAACGCAGTGCCCCTATGTGTAGAACAGCATTATGGTCAAAGTCAAATCAAAATGTTCTTGTGACTTATTCCACTGCAATTTTCATTGTCTTGGGTAAGTGAACATTTAATCTTGGAAAAAGTCTTGGAACAATGGAACTACAAACTTATCAGCTGTAATATTAACATGAGACATTCTTTTCTTTCCAGAAAACATTTACTGAGCATTACACTGATGCATGTGATTAATATCCCCCTAGTCTACTTGGGAAGACACATAACCTTACCACAGTCTGGTTCTCATTGAGAATGGTCTCCACATCCTTTATAAACTTGGTACAGTCGGCGCACAGGTCAGGTTGGGAAGATGTGGTTGTGATTGGAGGTTGTGATTCCTGATTGGGAGAGGAAGACTGAGGTTAGGCTGGAGGGAGGAGCCTGGAGAGCCCAGGGAGAGGGTGAAGCCATAAAGTCATGTACACTTCATGATCTACATTAACAAGTATCTTCCAATTCAATATTTGTTTATTTATTTAATTGTCTCTTAATGCCATCAATGTAGGAATGTCTGGATAGGACCTGCTGTACATGTACTCCTTACAAGATCCATCTGAAGTTTGGACATTATCAATAAACACGGAATGCCACTGAAAATAAATGAACATGTCTACTTACAACAACAAGGATACTATCAAATACTCATGCAAAACTATCACTATCAATACATTTTTTTTTTCAATACACTTTCACAGTTTTTCATACATGTATAGTTTACATTCTATAAAGTTTTCACAAATTTACATTCAGAACACAAGAAGGCTGGTGCTTTGGAACAAGACTTATGCACCACAAATCACACAAAACTACCGCCGTTGTCATTACAGGTGACTGGGACAACATGCTTGTCCCACAAAGAAATATACAGACAGTTAACTTTATGACTCAATATGTAAACACCACATGTACTATAATTCGACATCAAATATGAGTCAAGTACAACATGTACAGACTAGGACAGGATAAAACGTTGTCATCGTCACAGAAAAAAACACACAAGAAGCAATAAGGAAGGTGATACAGAAGCATACATATATTCACACTATAGAAGAGGTGGTATTGTGCTAAATCAGGGAAACAGCTACACAGTGCAGACAGGTGAGTGTGTAAGGACTGTGGATAAATCAGGGAAACAACTACACACTGCACACAGGTGGGTGGGTTACAGGGAAACAGCTACACACTGCAGACAGGTGGGTGTGTTACAGGGAAACAGCTACACACTGCACACAGGTGGGTGGGTTACAGGGAAACAGCTACACACTGCACACAGGTGGGTGGGTAAGGTTTGTGGATAAATCAGGGAAACAGCTACACACTGCAGACAGGTGGGTGTGTGACAGGGAAACAGCTACACACTGCACACAGGTGGGTGGGTTAGAGGGAAACAGCTACACACTGCAGACAGGTGGGTGGGTAAGGTTTGTGGATACATCAGGGAAACAGCTACACACTGCAGACAGGTGGGTAGGTTAGGTTTGTGGATAAAGTTACTAGTTCCAGACCAGCATTTATCACCAACGGACAATTCATTTAAGGGACACTGAAAGTTCTAAACGCACCAATTAGTGCTTATCCTGTGTCTCAAAATCTGTCAATACCAGCTGTGGCATGTGATTACCCTACAAAGTAATGAGGTTGGGGGATAATCCATGTGAATGTAATGATCAATGTAGATACAAAGACCTAGAGTTTGTCATCTTACCGGGTCTTTGGTGAGCTCAGCAGTACACATCCCTATAGCTGCACACACGGCTTTGGGGTCCTATCACAACACAGAAACACAATCATGTGATCAGTTCACATTTGCACACAACCTACATGTAAGCTCACCGATTCCAAATCTATATAAACGGACAAGCCAGCTATGTAAATGATCAGGACACAACACATGATTATAAATTGGACATCTGTTAAGATTTACCATTTACTTACTTTATTGCATTTGGCACTTGGTGCTGAATGTCCTACAAACTAAATTAGGCAGCACCTAGAGAAAAACACCATACCTTGCCACCTGACTTTTAGGTGGAGCTACAGTTTAAGCCAATGTACGCCTACCTGGACTATACAAAAATGAAAGCCCCATGTAAAATGCCATATCTTCTATTCTGTCAAATTGCAGATTTCATTTAACTCATTTTATAAGACTCTCCTCCAAGGTGTATCATGAAATGCAATACCTGCAGTAAATTTAATAAATTGTACTATTACATAAACTTCCACCCAAAACATGAACAGTATCAAGCCAAACATATTTCAATTAGCTGTACCACACCCAGTCACCACTCAATAATCAACGTGCCAGATCCTTATGGGAAAATCGGAAACTTCTTTTACTGTGAGATACCAGGAGTTCCGCTCGCGCTCACCATTGTCGCCAATTGCAAATACATCTGTGAGTTACCAGGAGTTCCGCTCACCATTGTCGCCAATTGCAAATACAACTGTGAGTTACCAGGAGTTCCGCTTGCGCTCACCACTGTCGCCAATTGCAAATACAACTGAGTTACCAGGAGTTCCGCTCGCGCTCACCACTGTCGCCAATTGCAAATACAACTGTGCATTACCAGGAGTTCCGCTCACGCTCACGACTGTCGCCAATTGCAAATACAACTGTGAGTTACCAGGAGTTCCGCTCGCACTCACCATTGTCGCCAATTGCAAATACAACTGTGAGTTACCAGGAGTTCTGCAATAGTCAATTGGCGCTCACCACTGTCGCCGATTGCAAATACAACTGTGAGTTACCAGGAGTTCCGCTCGCGCTCACCATTGTCGCAAATGCAAATACAACTGTGAGTTACCAGGAGTTCTGCTCGCGCTCACCACTGTCGCCAATTGCAAATACAACTGTGAGTTACCAGTAGTTCTGCTCGCGCTCACCATTGTCGCCAATTGCAAATACATCTGTGAGTTACCAGGAGTTCCGCTCGCGCTCACCATTGTCGCCAATTGCAAATACATCTGTGAGTTACCAGGAGTTCCGCTTGCGCTCACCATTGTCGCCAATTGCAAATACAACTGTGAGTTACCAGGAGTTCCGCTTGCGCTCACCACTGTCGCCAATTGCAAATACATCTATGAGTTACCAGGAGTTCCGCTCGCGCTCACCATTGTCGCCAATTGCAAATACAACTTTGGATTGACCATAAAATCAGGAAAATGCCGAAAGTTTTTGGCGACAAAATTATTTACTGGCTATTGAAGTGATGGAAATGGCGACAGTGTGAAGACTCGTTATGCACATGGCCATTTGTTTTTTGTTCTCTTTCCACACGGGAATAACAGGTTGGTGAACGTAATCACAGTTTTGTATAAACCACCTGCGTTTATTTTATTTTATTTTATTCTTTTAAGCAAGCATCACATCAGTTTTTTTAAATTTTTTAAAAAAACAAATGGCAGCAGAGCTTCCACAGGTGCACGTCACTGTTGCAAATTTAAGAACAATTTTTGGAAATGGTGATAAAATTCGAAATGTTTTCGGTGATGAATTTATTTATCTAAGAAAATGTACAAACATTATACACAAAGTACCTGGCAAAGTTTTCCTAGTACTTTTCATGCATGAGAGTTTTGGGTCGTTTTATGCGTATTTTCACCATTTTTCTGATGAAAACAATCCATTTACTTTTATTTCAAACGCCTTCATTTCAGCGAAACAACAACAACATAGTCACGGTGATTGTAATTAACAGAAATCTATAAAGAGGGTTCAGCATTCTTGGAAGTTGACTTACATTAGATAATGCTTGAAAATCATTTTTGTTAAGTAATGAACGAGAATCATGGCATTTTTGGGGCCGCCTTTCATAGCCAAATTGAAAGAAAAAAATTAAATTAAAAAAAACACAACTATTAAGGGAGATAAATATAGGTAGTGTTAGAAATGTAAATGAAGTTGAAAAATTCCACCCTTGAACTAAATTTATGAATTAAACTTTTCTGAGAGGAAATTTTATTAGGACCCTACACAGATTAATTGAAAAAAAATTTGATTGTTTTAAAAAAAAACACTCTGCTATTATTTTGAGGGCAATTGTTCTAAATGTGGCATGGGATAAACTCTAGATATAGCTGGAAGAGATCAAACTAATTTTAGCAGCTATACCAAGGCAGATAAAAACGAATTACAGATGGACACCACTAAGAGTCATAGATACTTCTCCCATTCAATCAGCTGAAGACCACAAAGATTAAGTAAAGGCCACTAAGAAAGTATAGATATAGAAAAAATGTATTTGTTACAAAAACTGGTGAGTAGCTAAAAAAAAAAAAAAAATACTGACCCAGAGGAAGCCCTGAGTTAGAACAGTAAGAACTTACGAGTTCACTGGAGAGAAGCTGTAAAATCTCTGGTAAATACTCCTTCACCATGTCGTCACACTGGAACATACAACCACATCAGTACATGCACTTTACTGTCAGTTAGCAAAAAAGGACACATAAACATATACATTATTATGTCTCAAAGGCTTGGTTTGCTTTAAAGTCATTAAGAAAACATACTGTGGACTTCAGATCCGGGAAGTTTGATTTAACAAGGGTGGTATAAAATGCACATGTGTATATGTGATAACCTACTATGGCAGATGTCTCTGCTTCTCTTTGGTAATCTGGAACATCGTCTTCACCAATATTCACTATCCCTGTATCGGTGTTACAAACCCAATGAGAGGAGTAGTATTGAGTAAAATATAGATGTAAATCCAGTAACTTGATCTGGGCTAAATATTACAGAAGCAGGTTCTACTATGTCATGCAGAAGATTTACAACCTCTGGACCAAACTTTCTCACCTCTTTCTTCAGTTTCTCATCAGGCAAGAGGGCGCAGCCTTTCTCAAGGAACTCTGTCAACTGTGCCTGGAATGGGGAAGGTAAAAACACAATATACCACATGTTCTCCTCAATTACCTTGTCAAGGGTAACAACATGCTGAGTGGTGCTTGAGTGGTAACTGACCCACTGCTACATCTGGTCTATTGTGTGGTAACTGACTCACTGCTTCATCTAGTCTACTGACTGGTAACTGACTCACTGTTGCATCTAGTCTATTAAGTGGTAAATGACTCACTGCTACATCTAGTCTATTAAGTGGTAATTGACTCACTGCTACAGCTAGTCTATTAAGTGGTAACTGACTCACTGCTACATCTAGTCTATTAAGTGGTAACTGACTCACTGCTACATCTAGTCTATTAAGTGGTAACTGACTCACTGCTACATCTAGTCTATTAAGTGGTAATTGACTCACTGCTACATCTAGTCTATTAAGTGGTAACTGACTCACTGCTACATCTAGTCTATTAAGTGGTAATTGACTCACTGCTACATCTAGTCTATTAAGTGGTAACTGACTCACTGCTACATCTAGTCTATTAAGTGGTAACTGATTCACTGCTACATCTAGTCTATTAAGTGGTAACTGACTCACTGCTACATCTAGTCTATTAAGTGGTAACTGACTCACTTCTACAGCTAGTCTATTAAGCCTATTAACCTACACTCACTACTACATGCAGACTATTAACCTTATCTCACTCATCACTATTCACATGTAACCTATTAACCTTCACTCACTCATCACCATATGTAGTCTATTAACCTTCACTCACTGCTACATGTAGACTATTAACCTTATCTCACTCATCACTATTCACATGTAACCTATTAACCTTCACTCACTCATCACCATATGTAGTCTATTAACCTTCACTCACTGCTACATGTAGACTATTAACCTTCTCTCACTCATCACTATACACAAGTAACCTATTAACCTTCGCTCACTCAGCACCATATGTAGCCTTCACTCACTACTACATGTAACCTACTAACCTTCACTCAACATTACACGTAACCTATTAACCTTCACTCATCACTTCACGTTACCTATTAACCTTCACTCAACACTGCACGTAACCTATTAACCTTCACTCATTACACGTAACCTATTAACCTTCACTCATCCCTACACATGACCTATTAACCTTCACTCATCACTACACATAACCTATTAACCTTCACTCATCACCACACATAACCTATTAACCCTCACTCACAACTACATGTACCCTATTAACCTTCACACATCTGTATATGTACCCTATTAACCTTCACTCACCACTACATATAGATGTTATTAAAGTGTAACCTTCAATAACTCACTACTACATCTAGTCCACAAGGTTTATCAAAAATCCCAGACTACATGTGTTGCTTCACATCTACCTGGGCTGAAGTAAAATCAGATTCATGTAATCATGTCACTAGAATTTGTGAACTGAGTGCTGTGATATCAAATGTGTTAAATTTTATTGTGATTTTTGTGCTTTTTTAAGCCCTGCTATTCCACAACTGGAACGCAACAAAGAGCCACAATGCTGTATGATTCCTAAAAATAATTTCACGGTATGCTTTCAAAAGTTAAAAAGAAACCAACAACAATCTCTAGCTACTGGACTACACTATCATATGTAAAGCAGCGTTTTAAACTGGATGATATTACTACTGAAAAAAAGATGTTTTCTAAAAATGGTATGCATGAGTCACAAAATAAGACATGTATTACATGTACAGGTGTAAATATAGTCTTCTGATCAGGTGACTGAACGAAGTGTTAAGGCCTTATAGTTACAAAGAATCCCACTTTCTATCCCCAGCTGGGATAACAGAGGGTACAAAGGTGGACCTAGCAACTGACCACGTAGACTACGAGGTTATCACCCACTGGGGAAGCGTGTTACTAGGCCAGTAGCAAATCATTGCTTTTAATCCCGTACTCACGATGTCTCCTTTCCTAACCTGCCAGTGTTACCTGTACAGGTGTGACACTTAACAACGCTATCTTGTCCACTGCTTCTAGCACGGATCAGCAGGTTATCCACATAGGATAATCACCTTTGTAGCATTGTCCTTGAGGAATTTACGAGCCTCAGTCACAGCAAACACACAGATCTCACATTTGGGGTCCTGTAACAGGAAAAAGGCAAAGATTACAGCTAGGCAACTCTTAAACATGAACCCAACATCTGAAAGCCAAACTTATTAAAGGAAGCACTCATTGGAGAGCTTCCTGGTACAACATGTACAAGGTATCCTGACATGTTCAAGCACACGGGAGTGAACTGAAATGAAACAGGAAACAATACAGCTCACATACATACCTTCACACTTGAATTCGACAAATACATGTAACTATCAGTTCAGGTATCTTAAACAATTCTTGTTCAAATCCATGTCATCTTGAGATGAACATTAGGCCTATATTTTCTACTCAGAAATACAACTTAGGAGAGAAATTCTGGGGCAACTTTCACAAAACTTTGTAAGTGACATATCTCGTAACTTCTTGTCAAGATTATGTTGCCATAAGGCGACGTCATCTAGCAGAAAAGTTACGAAGATTGATTCACAATGTTTTGTGAAAGTGGCCACGGTTGTCTTTATAAGAAAAATTTAAAATACAAGAGAAAACAGAGAAATGAGATAGCAGGAACATGCATCCACTTGAGGACTCCTCTAATATACCTCTTTGACTGGCACTATGTTGTATTTCCACACAGCCGTGATGCAGTGCTGCATGGCACCACACTCCCGGGCATGTTTGACATGACTGCACCAGTAGCTTGGTCCAAAGGTGCATTTGTTAGATCCTAGTAAGGCTGGCGAGGCACTGGCTGCAACAGACAAAACAGACAGGTTTTACTATTTATTTACTTGTCAACTGGTGTTTACATTATAACAGTTTTGGATGTAGGAAATGATGATT
Source organism: Liolophura sinensis (assembly GCF_032854445.1). Taxonomy (NCBI): domain Eukaryota; kingdom Metazoa; phylum Mollusca; class Polyplacophora; order Chitonida; family Chitonidae; genus Liolophura; species Liolophura sinensis. Next base: position 5,116,141 of record NC_088295.1, read on the forward strand.
TTCATGTGAACACACTTGCAAGATACATCATGAATTTACCACAGGGTTTCCAAAGGTCTACCAGTACATGCCTGACAACTTCAAATGACAAGTTAGGAAATAAATCTAAATGTTTGAGCTCTTCAAGCAATCATTTATCAAAACAAATATATTCCTTTGTGTTCCTTCAATTTTAAAAATTTTTTAGTTTTTAGTCATGTGCAGGAATACAGAAAACCAGACATGGCAGTCATAAATGTCCTGGTCAATGTGAAGGAAGGCACATCTATTACCAGTGGTAGTCACTGAGGATATACCAGCACTGTAGTAGTAAAAGGAGAGACCATACCTTTTAATATTTATGACATATAGTGTGAATATGAAACTTCCTGAGATGCAAATTATCTGTAACATGACAAAATATGGTAACTATGGATAGATTGTTTCACATCCTAGTGTGTCTGTGATTCACTGATGTCCACAGAAACGCAAAATGAAACTGAAACAAAAACTGCAGTCCATTACAGGTTGTTCAGGTAGGGCCTACATATTCACTCCAGTGTGCTACAGTCCATTACAGGTTGTTCAGGTAGGGCCTACATATTCATTCCAGTGTGCTACAGTCCATTACAGGTTGTATAGGTAGGGCCTACATATTCACTCCAGTGTGCTACAGTCCATTACAGGTTGTTCAGGTAGGGCCTACATATTCATTCCAGTGTGCTACAGTCCATTACAGGTTGTATAGGTAGGGCCTACATATTCACTCCAGTGTGCTACAGTCCATTACAGGTTGTTCAGGTAGGGCCTACATATTCATTCCAGTGTGCTACAGTCCATTACAGGTTGTATAGGTAGGGCCTACATATTCACTCCAGTGTGCTACAGTCCATTACAGGTTGTTCAGGTAGGGCCTACATATTCATTCCAGTGTGCTACAGTCCATTACAGGTTGTATAGGTAGGGCCTACATATTCACTCCAGTGTGCTACAGTCCATTACAGGTTGTATAGGTAGGGCCTACATATTCCCTCCAGTGTGCTACAGTGCATTACAGGTTGTATAGGTAGGGCCTACATATTCACTCCAGTGTGCTACAGTGCCTTACAGGTTGTATAGGTAGGGCCTACATATTCACTCCAGTGTGCTACAGTGCATTACAGGTTGTATAGGTAGGGCCTACATATTCCCCCCAGTGTGCTACAGTCCATTACAGGTTGTATAGGTAGGGCCTACATATTCACTCCAGTGTGCTACATGTATTCACATACTTAGATGGGTAGGCTGGGAGTTACCATCACTATAATTGACAATCAGTGAAAACAACAAGAAAGCACTAACTATTCATCAGTCCTACGTACAGCTTCAAATGCTGTAGAAGTTGGGTTACTGATGAAGTTGGGTTACTGATGAAGTTGGGTTACTGATGAAGTTGGGTTACTGATGAATGGGGACTCTACAAAATACTGCAACACTTACTGCATGTTGTGGTGTACGAGTCAATCATGGGCTAACCTATTCAGCACACAATGTCATTTTTGAGCAACAAAGCTTATATGTGTTCAACAGAGAATATCTGTACACTGATTGGTTGAGATGGGGAAGAAAAAAGACGGTACATGTGCTTAAGTATAAGATAATGGAAGCACAGGATCAATGACCTTGTAAAATAGGTCCACATCAAGCATTAGTGTTTTACTGGACTACATAGATACACATGCACACAAATTTGGTTAAAATTGCTTAAAGAAATCAAGAGAGTCTTCAGCAAGAAATAAAAGAATAATTGGGCGTATTCGAGCCAAGTGCCATGAAAACACCCCTAGAGCAAGGTTTAACACAGGAAAAGGGATAACCTGTGCATTGTATAAGAGTCAGATTAAAATACTTCCTTGAGGGCAGGAAATTTAATAACTGTGACATGAACAAGATGCTCTACTTGCAAATGTGCAAGGAAAAATTTATACACATTCTACCTTTTGTCTTGTTCTAACAAAAGCCATTTTCCCAGTTTTAATTTTTTCTACAATCAGTTTTAGCCTGCAAACATGTCAACGTGTGAGTTCTGCGTATACTGTCAAACATCTGAATTCCTGTCTGAATACTATCTTACACATAATTAAAAGACACCAAGGTATTACAGAATGCTGTTGGGACACACAGAGTACATATAGTGCTGTGGCTGGCTATACAGTCTAATTAAACAGTGTTAATTCAAATAAATGTTTTTAAATACTTTCACTTCAATGCTATTTTTTGCTGTCATTGTAACTTGCCAATTATACAGGCAATTTCCCTAATAAAAGTATAGGATACATGTGTTTTTCACACATTTCTTTTTACACGTGCAGTGCATAATCTCTCTAGTGCTATACAGAATACAGAAACTTTATTATTAACAATGGTCTTTATTCACAAGGACATGTAGTCTGTTAACACAAAGGCCTAGACGCCGCACACTAGAATTACCAGCACAGCTTGTCTATAATATTATATCCATACACATTACTGCAAGTAGGAGGAATCTGAAATTTTCAGATTTCAAGATGCATGGAGGACAAAAACTAACTTGTTTCTTAGTCCTGACACATCAAAAGCTATTCAAAACTAGGTATTTTCCTATGCAATAATGTTAACGACCATTTGTTTCACCCACACCATTAGTTACTAAAGAGGAATAACATGGTCTCCAGCTTCCGATCCGCCTTACAAAATATCAACAGCCATTCTATCATCTTTTGACCCAAAGACGGCAGTTGTTAACAAGTTTGTACGGGTAAAGAAATTTTTAGAAAAGTAAATGAAAATCTACCTGTAACATCAGGCAGGTTACCATAGAAAAAATTAATACTGCAACCCCTGCTATCAAAGCACCAGATGAAAAGTACAGAATAAAATTGTCAGTGAGTGAGTCATTAAAATAAACCCAACACAGGTTGATGCGAAATAAACGTATCAACTTCATTCCAATTCATTCCTTTTGTAGAAGAGGTGAACTAATCACTTTATGTTAGAATGGTTTTGGGCAGTTTATACGTAAGCCTGCATCTACGTGTATACCAGGTAGTCCTTTATAACTACAAAGGAAAGAATTTGTGTACATGTTGGCCTAAGTATATATGTATGCACACGTAGGTCCTGACTTTTCTTCACACTCTTTCACTCGATCAACTTCAGACTTTCCAGGTGTATTACTGGTGATCCAAAACAGTGTTGAGTATCTGAAAAAATGTTCTGTGGTACCGTTTTCTTAGAAAGTCGGAAGTACCGTACTCCCTCTGACAAAAAATGACCTGTAGCACCGTCGACATGGTTCAGTGGAGATCAGGAGTGATCATTTTATGTTTCTGGCATCACGACAATAAAAAAAATTGATGGCTCTGTGGCTATGATTGGACCTTAATTGTTGCACACTGTGGTGCCTGTGATTTGACCCACAAAAATATCTGTGTTCTTGTCAAATGATTGAATAATTATGGCTTTTACGCCACATCAGCAATTTTTCCAGTCATATCGTGGCGAGTTGTGGTCAAATGCCCCAACTCCGTTATGGGCCCTACATTTAATGTACTTGTCTTACAAATTATGTTAGGGGAGACCTGGTGGATCAGAAGATGCGACATCAGTTCACTGAGGTCTTCTACGTTAAACAATGATCATCTGAGAAGCAAGTTAACCACACACAATGACAGAAGCACCACTCAGAAATCTTCACAACTCTCAATTCACTACTGTATAACTACATGATCATTTTTGTGAAAACTTCTACGGCTATAACTACAGGTAAAACTAAGTTTTCATATGACAGAATTACTTCTATTCATATTGTGTGGAAAGGATGCATATTAATCACTGCCTCGGGATGCATATTAATCACTCTGCCTCGGGATGCATATTAATCACTCTGCCTCAGGATGCATATTAATCACTCTGCCTCGTGATGCATATTAATTACTCTGCCTCGTGATGCATATTAGTCACTCTGCCTCAGGATGCATATTAATCACTCTGCCTCGTGATGCATATTAATTACTCTGCCTCATGATGCATATTAGTCACTCTGCCTCAGGATGCATATTAATCACTCTGCCTCGTGATGCATATTAATTACTCTGCCTCGTGATGCATATTAGTCACTCTGCCTCAGGATGCATATTAATCGCTCTGCCTCAGGATGCATATTAATCGCTCTGCCTCAGGATGCATATTAATCGCTCTGCCTCAGGATGCATATTAATCGCTCTGCCTCAGGATGCATAATCATTCTTCATCAGGATGCATAATCATTCTACATCAGGATGCATAATCATTCTCCATCAGGATGCATAATCATTCTACATCAGGATGCATAACCATTCTCCCTCAGGATGCAAAACCATTCTACATCAGGATGCATAACCATTCTTCATCAGGATGCATAATCATTCTCCCTCAGGATGCATAACCATTCTACATCAGGATGCATAACCATTCTCCCTCAGGATGCATAACCATTCTACATCAGGATGCATAATCATTCTTCATCAGGATGCATAATCATTCTTCATCAGGATGCATAATCATTCTACATCAGGATGCATAATTATTCTCCCTCAGGAGACATAATCAGTTTACCTCAAACATCTGATTTTGCATTTAGATGTACCACACTAAGCTGCAGTGGAGTTGTAAAGATCGAATTGCATGCTGCCTGTGTCTTTCATTCATCCGTGCATTTCTCAGCTGTTCATAGTGAAAAACAGATTCTTTGATTAACTGATACTTAATTGATTGGTGTTTCACGCTGTACCCAAAAATATTTCACTTATACAATGACGGCCAGCAGTGTGGTGGGAGGAAACCAGGGCAGAGCCTGAAGGAAACCCATGACCATTGTAAGGTTGCAGCTATGATTAATTGATAGGAGTCGTAGATGGCAAGAGAGCAAGTTGCTGGACTGTAACAACTATGGATGAATATTCCCTTTGGAAGGATCAACATCTCTGGATTTTTACAGTCAAGTGCCCTAGGACCCCAAGCATTGTAAAGAGGTGACTGGATGGGCGTGGTAAGTCAGTAATCAATGCTTTTCCGAAATCTTTAAATTTTTCCTACCAAGTCGAAGGGGACCCAGCCATGACTAAGCGAGCTTCAGAACAAATTAAAAAAGAGCGTGGCGTTGTCATTCAGGGGTAGTTAAACAGGCATTTATCTGTTATTTAAAACGGATTATTTGGGACAAAAATAATGTGGTCTTAAATAACACAAAACAGCCAATAAACCAAAAGCTTACAATATACTCTAAAAGCAATAAGGCACCTTAAACCAGACACAGGGCTTAGAACTTAAGACCGACGCTGGCTACAATCACTAGATTACGAAACATACTCCACCAAGTCAATGACCCAGGCCGGTCTATGAAGCCCTACTTTCACCAATGCAATGACAATAAATCACATTGACTTAGTTCACCTGTCGGTCACAAACTCTTCCTTTCTTTCTAAATTATTGCTACACCAACTTGGTCTTTCCTTTAAGTACTTACCCAAAGCCAGAAGAGCACTAAACACCACCAGTTGCATCCTAGCACTTGTCTGTTACGTAAATGTAAAGAAAAACTAAATGTTCACTCTTCCTCTTATCTTCTGGTAACTGCGATTATCAAATGGTCATGTGAATGTGAGTGACATCACATGACTCAAGCCAAAGTGGGCAGTAACTGAGCAGCCCGTTGCTGATTGGTGGAAATTATTCTGCGACTCGTACATTTCTGAAATATCGTAAAGGCGGGAAAATGATTTATCAAGCGTGGAGTTTTGAAAATCGAGTTGGCAAGGCAAACCAGTTAACGTTAATTGTCCTTACACGCTCATTTATGTACAAATATACATAATGAATAATAGCCTTCTCTTACCGGCGCTACATAATCAAAGGTGAAGTAGGCCCTGTCGAGATTTAAACAATTTGCTGGCATTAGGCCTATATCTGCCCGAGTGTCGAAATTCGACACACCTTCAAAGGCCTATCGATGTAGGCCTGTAAAGCCTACTGCATACTACGCCGAAAAAAAAAAAAAAAAAACAGAAGAAAAGAAAGCGGTCTGTCAATCTTGTGAATGATTCAGTTATATAGTGTATCTGTGCGTAATTCTGCATTAAAACTGTGTTGTGTTTTTACCATTTAGATACAAACCAAAGCCTGTATATATATGAGTAGGCCTACGCCTCTCATCTATTTAGTAATTAAATTATTAATTAATTAACTAATCTATTTATAAGATCCCAGGGGAAACCCATGACCATTCGCGGATGCTGACAGGCCTTCCAGCATTATTTATTTATAGGTTCAATATGCACGCATGTGCATCTCTAGCCGATTGATGGATATGTTTGCCCAAACGGCCAGATACAACGCATGTAAATTCTGACTGGTTCAGGTTTGGCTCAGTTTAGCCTAAGTCAGGGGGTCTGTTATTTTCAGGTAGGCCCTACCGGCCGTTGGGCTCACCCACAAACATTAACATGACCACTGGTAAGCGTCGGAAATTACTTGCATCGAAATAATTCTCCACGTTACTGTCGAGATGTGGTAGATCATAAGCCTTGAGTGCGACCCATTCGGGTAACGAGCCATCATTACAGTACAAGTGCACGAGCAAGCAAATCGCGCGCGAATGGTACCGTTCTCCCGCGGCACGAGAACGGTCATCGTTCGAGACCACGGTATGTAGGCCTACATAGATCAATAGTAGTTATTTGGAGCGCAGCCCGCTGACAGAAATTGACATGTGTATGTCTGGGTCACGCGCGAACGGTTACCGTCCTCGTCCCCTCATCCTGCGACCGCGTTCGTCACCGATCGAGACGGGGTGATGTAGGCGTTGTAGATGTAGGTGTTGTAGATTAATAGTAGGCCTAGTAATCTGGAGCACAGCCCGTTGATAGAAATTGACGTGTTTGTCTGGGCCATTCTTAAATCTAGCACTAGATTTATTTATTTATTTATTTGATTGGTGTTTTACGCCGTACTCAAGAATATCTCCCTTACACGGCGGCGGTCAGCATTATGGTGGGAGGAAACCGGGCAGAGCCCTTGGGAAACCCACGACCATCCGCAGGGTGCTGCAAGACCTTCCCACGTACGGCTGGAGAGGAAGCCAGCATGGGCTGGAACTGAACTCACAGCGACGGCATTGGTGAGAGGCTTTTGGGTCATTACGCTGCGCTATCCAGCTAACCAACTGAGCCACGGAGGCCCCTTCTAGCACAAGAGGCTAATTTGTAGAGGCTGCCAATAAAACTTCTACATGAACAGAGTTCTTAAATATCGTCTGAGTGGAAAAATGCTAAGGAACCATGTATAAATGTTTCAATTTCGCCGCTTGTGGGTTTTTCTTATGGAGGGGTGAAGAGGGTAAGTAAATCCTGGGTTATTCTTATGGAGAGGATGAAAAGTGAAAGGGGGGGGGGGGTGATTGGTGGAGAGCGAGTCAGTTGAGGTGTTGTGATTGGTGGAGGGGGTCGTGCGCATGCGATAACGTCATGATGACGTGTTCATTATCACGTCATGACGTCATAGGACTGGTCATCAGCGGTCAACGTGGCAAAGCGCATGCACGTGCAACTGGAGTACATAGTGTACTCACAGATGGGCTATGAGTCAGCGTAATTTTTTTATCAGCATGACGTCATGGTGCAAGCGCGACCGGACGCAGACAGGTTGTAGAATGTTCTGGAATGTTCTAGAAGGTTTTGAACTCGAAAGCCGTGTGCTGCTTAGACTCGTCACTTGCGCATAGGACTCGCACGGTTTCAGCCTTACCTCTCCGTTTCACCATTCCGATGACCAATCACTATGATAGACAATCCCGCTGGTGTGAACAAAGAGGTCGTTAAAGAACAACCTGAAGGCTTTTTCGCAGCCAATACCTCCGAAGAAGCGGAAGACTGCTGACCTGCCGTTAGTACCCAATCACAACGTTGACGTCATCAAAGTCTTCTGTATCCAGGTGCGAGGGAGTAGCGCCAGCTTTCATCAAAACTTTGGGCAGCGTTACCAAAAAGAGACGCCTGGGAGAGCTATCCTACTGGTAGATGCCTGAGAGATTTCCACGTCCAGCTTCGAGTAGGGAGTGAACGGTAAAGCCGTCAATGCCAGCCAACACTCCACCTACGTTTGACGGAGAGCGACTCTCTCGCCTTACTGAGGATTTATTTGTCACTTTTTTGGTGTGACAACATGTCCAAACCGGTGACTGGTGCTGGTATGTGAGTATCAAGCCGTGGGTCCAGTACTTTTCAGGGGGAAAATATTACTCACGTTTTGGCGACTCAGACGCCTGGATCCCATTGCTGGAGACTTTGCCTAAGACAGGACAATGACTTCACAGCCGACACCCCAGAACACCGGCACCAGTAGAGCACTCATGCCCCCACGAGTAGCTATAGCATAATTTCCCCCAAGCATATAACTTCTGTTGTTGTTGCTATTGTTGTTTTTTTTTAGCTATGTTCACTTCAGATGGCAACGTGTATTGGTGACTAAGGATATGTTACCATTTTTTCTGTTTAAACGGACGGAAGATAACATCACCACCACTACCATCAACAGTACCCACCAACTGAGAAAAGTGTAAGGAGCAACGGAGAATAATACCAGACAACCCTTTTATTAACTATATCCACCAATACATGGATGATGTACTGAACTTTGACGATCTGTAATTTTTTTCTCTGAACTTTGACGGCGAATGGAACTTTGTAATTGCTTTTTTGTTTGAAATCACGAATTGAACTTTTGACTCCGCCTTGAGCTTTGACCTCACCTTGAACTTTGACCTCTTATTGAACTTTTGCTCATCCATGATGACTGATAGTTTTGGTTTTTTTTCGTTCCCCCAGTTCCTGAAGTTTGTTTTATGATGCAGAAGTAAAAAAACAAACAGGTATACCTGGTGTGCCGATGTTATAGGGGTAGACATTTTGATTGAAGGAATCACGGTTATTCTTATATTAAGCTATCTTGTAGATTAGGAGATTAGCCAACACACGACGTTAACTGGACGTCTTACTTGCCTTAACACGCGGGTACAATCGGGCATACCATCTCAGTATCGGTCGAGCACTCATCAGCATCACTACCAAGAACGAAAAGGAGGTTCGTGCCTGGTTATACCGTCCCATCCGCCCTCGGTCGATTTCACCGCTATGATGTGGGAGATCTCGTCCGCATCAACAAAGTCAGGGGGATTTTCGAGAACTGCTACCTCCCCAGCTGGAGTCAAGAAATCTTCCGCATCTTTCCATGGAACGTGTGGTCTATAAGTTGGAAAACTTGAACGTGGAGCGGTTGAAGGCGACGATGTGAAACTCCAAACCATGAAGACCTCCCCGGATATGTACTACCAAGTGGAGACCGTGTTAAACACAAAGAAAAAGCGGCGCAAAACGTACCATTTGGCATGTGACTATCCAGCTAGTTTAAATCCTGCGACCGATGTGAAACGTATTTAAACTTCCACAAACTTTCTCCGTCACAGTCTTGGTAACGATGCTTAAGGGGATAGACCAGTACATGCAAAGACTGCAAGAGACCAAAGGTGCAACAGCCGCCGTGATTGGATTCTCCTGTACGCTGGCCTTTTGGTAGTTGAGTTTGCTGGGGAACTCAGTGCCGTACTCACGCAAGAACAGTCTGCAGTGCAAATCTTTCAAGATGGATTGAACAGGACGTTGCTTTGTGCGTTTCAAACAGCGTTTGCCTGGACCACACCAGCACCATCTTTAACGGTGAAGGACATCTCGTCACCGAAGCTAACTCGCACCATGACCCAACCGACGACCCCGTTGTTCACTCTGAGTCATCCTACAGTCCGCCCTACTACACGGCCCGACGTCAGTTTACCCCGCTAAGTCCCAACTAAACGACCTTTAACGGTGAAGGTAATCTCATAACCGAAGCTAACTCGCACCACGACCCAACCGACAACCCCGTTGTCCTCTCCTGGTCATCCCACAGTCCGCCCTACCACACGGCCCGACGTCAGTTTACCCTCAACTAAACGACCTTTAACGGTGAGATCATCTCGTAACTGAAGCTAACTCGCACCACGACCCAACCGACGACCCCGTTGTTCTCTCCGAGTCATCCTACAGTCCGCCCTACCACACGGCCCGAGGTCAGTCTACCCCCAACTAAACGACCTTTAACGGTGAGGTCATCTCGTAACTGAAGCTAACTCGCATCCCGACGTCAGCTCACCCCGCTCATCCCAACATCCCAATCACTCCATCGAGTTCACCAGGCCGAGTTCACCCGCCCACGACAACGACTCAACCACCTCAACTCAGTTCAACGACGATCCTACCACGATCTCTCCTTTACATCATCCACACTCACAACTCTCTTTGACCTTCAGTGAATTCTCACCAACAATAAGGTCGCCTTTCCTGCCCATTTCTGCTTGTGTACATGTGTTAGTTATGATAATTTTTAATTAAGGTATTCCCCCACTTCATGAAATGTAAGTACAATGCAGCCTACTCATTTGCCAATGTTGTTATAGGCATGGTATGCCTTTTTAAGCACCAAGTCTCGTTTAACACAGTTTTATTCTCGATGTGGGCACTGCTAATACCCAATAAAGCATCAAACGCATCCCGTTTAACTGAGTAGACTTTGCCCATGACCGCCAAAGATCTTCACATGCTAGTGCTATATAACGTGGAAAAGCGTCCATTTGGGAGGAGGAGAGGGTGGGGAGATCCCCTAGGTATACTATACTATACTATACTATACTATACTGTACTATACTATACTATACTATGAGGTGTGTCAATGAGTGCGCGCTCTGTAAAGTACGGTTGAGTAGAGTAGAGTAGAGTACAGTACAGTACAATTCACCGAGGACAAAGGCCGCAAGGGAAGCGACGATGGAGGCTAGTAAGGCACGGATAAGCTCGCTTTCTTGCACAATGGGGCGATTACGATGTAGCGGGACACTCTTCCTCTCGAGCGTGCGTACCTACGTCTTGTAAAGCCCCAACTGTGCCTTATGAGGTGGGTCGAGGAGAACATTCCCATTTAACACATTTTTTTTAGCACAATCAAACGGGCAACGGAGAAACGCTGCTTCGGGTCCACGAAAGATCGTACTTTGGATCTCAAGATTACCATTGTCGAGGATTTTCAACAAAGTAGCAGTGTAGTCTCTTGGTTACATGGTTATTATTAGAAATACTTTTCAGATCTCAGAATTTATCATTCCTGTCAGTATTTGCATTTGGAACAACTCTTAAGATTTTTTGGGGCTCATAGTGAATGAGAGTTAACTACCACAAGCACTTATTTCTTCCCTGTTTTTTGTTTTGTTTTTTTTTTCTTTGTCTTTTTTTGTCTTTTTTGTGTACACACGCCTATACACGTTGTCTAGAAATCTCACCTGGCGTGAGCCGGACCCTTCGCGTGCGTTACTGAATACATTTCTCCACGTCACCATTGTTCAGGAGGAGAGATTGAGAAAAAGTAGATGGGCTACCACCTCTACCGACTCACACGATATTAATCAGCAAAATATGCTTTCCAAGTACCGGTAATGATAAATTACTGAGCGGCGTAATCCCTTCAAAGAACTTATAGGGATGGTATTCTATTTACTTGTCTTCAACCTCTCCTAACAAAGCCGATATATGCCGACAATGTGAGAAAGTTATTTAATACTGAACGCAGTGTTGAATCAGACCCCTTATAAAACTGATCATTCAGTTGTTCACTCAGCGTCAGATGCATGTCAGTAGACATCTGAAGTCTCAGCTTTATGTAGATTTCGTCTAAACTAACAGCACATCAATCAGATAAATAAATAAAGAAAGAAATAATCGAATAGAGTACATTACAAATTAAATATACAAACAAAGAGCTCTTTCAAATCGGGGTCGGTCATATCAAAAACTTTTTCAAAAAGGTGCTTTTTGCTGCCTCGCTTGGCGATCAGCACCTAGAGGCGAGAGGAAGGAACCAGGACTGGTTCGGCCTGCAGTACAAAAGACGCAATACTTAGCACCTTGAATGCACCCAATCCACATGCTGTTAGCAGAGGTTATGGTTTTTGTCGAAAAGTTGATCAGCCCAAACGTAATCGAATTTTTGCTATACTGTTTTAGAATAATCCAAATGGTTGCCTGTCACAGAATATCACCCTCGTGTTACCTTTCCAAGTCGGTAAGAAAGTTCTTAAAATTTTTATAGCGGGTCCCATCAGACTTTATTTTCACTATCATTTTAACACTATAACTAGTACATGTACGGGACGAAATGCAATGATCTGAGCTATTCTTGGTAAATACAGGAAATTTTATATGAGTAAATATGATGAGTAAATATGGATTTTTTTTGGAAAAAATCACCGCTATAAGCTCAATAGACTCTTTAATATTTACTCCACGTCTGGAATTTGTGTTAAATTGTTGCCGCAATTAAGTTACAGCCCAGCGCGTAAACTTTTACACCACTGGGACCCTGATCAGAACGTGGTCTCCTTCATTATTTGAAAAAAGTATATAGCACTAAAAGTATATAAAACTGTGCATGCATACAGTATTATGCTTCTAAATATGCAGTACCTGTAGGCAATGTGATAGTTTGTCTGAAGTCTACCTACAGTATATATAGGTACAGCACGAATGTGAGAAAATGGCCTCTTACCTCTGATCGTGTTGTCTATGGACACTTCTGAATGAGATATGAGTTCACGAAAATTGGCATCTTGAGAGTTAGTGTCAAAAGAGTGTCTTTTCCAGGTCTAACAAGTGAGGCTGATGACGTTACTAGTTCTCTACAGACGGGTATATACGGATACTAAAATTTCCACTTGCAGGGGGCCGTAAGTGGGAAGGTCTGCCAGCAACCTGCGGATGGTCGTGGGTTTCCCCCGGGCTGTGCCCGGTTTCCACCCACCATAATTCTGGTCGCCGTCGTATAAGTGAAATATTCTTGAGTACGGCGTAAAACACCAATCAAAAAAAAAAAATCCACTTGCAGGGTGCCATTTTGTCCGTCTTTCCCAGAGTACGAGCCGTGTGACGCGGCTGCAGTGAAGAATGGGGGGACTTTATAAATCAGGTATACATTTTATGGGTTTGATCTTTTGTTTTATGTCGGTGGAAATTATCAAGAAAATACAGAATGTAAGGTGTCTGGTTTAGTTTAATTGGAGAGAGCGTATAGTTTACGGCGATTATGTTTTTATGGCCTCTGTATGTACTTTGACCTGTATCATCAACCCCTAAGAAAACATGGATGAATATAAAAATTACAGATCAGACTAGCAAGATAAAAGAAGCAAGCAAGCGATATTTACAACTGCTGCAAGAACATATTCTGCGCAACATCATCCACTCGTAACAATATATATACTGTCTATATCCAGTTTTTCGATAATGTAAATTATATGCTTAGATTAACTACCTTTGTAAGGTATATAATATAGAACTCACTTGTTTTTCTCTGTAAAATTTCTCATTTTGGGACGCAGTTAATTGTGGAAAAATACACATGGACAACATAGTATATACATTCAGAAAACAAACTTTTATTACGTGTGTTGCAAAAATACCAATTCTGAATTATTATAATTCCAAACTAATTTAATAAACAGTTCACTATTATAGTCTATTTCTTTTAGCCAGTCTCCTATATTCCGCTATCTATAAAGTCAGTCATGCTCGCTACCAAAATGGCCTTTAGTCAGTGACACGTAACAATACAAGCTCTGCATATGGACATGTTGGCAGTTCATATTTTTGAATAGGAAATAAAGTTAGAATACTGTTTCTAATTCATAATGTTAAATTGCATAAGCTCGCTTTCGACGGCAAGAACCATTCTGGTGACATTCTGGTGATCTGAAAACAACATTACCTTGTGACAGGGCATTCAGGTGAACTGAAAACAACATTACCTTGTGGTAGGACATTCAGGTGGACTGAAAACATCATTACCTTGTGACTGGATATTCAGATAGACTTTACAACATTACCTTTTGACAGGACATTCAGGTGGACTGAAAACAACATTACCTTGTGACTGGATATTCAGGTGGACTGAACAACACTACTTTGTGGTAGGACATTCAGGTGGACCGAACAACATTAGCTTGTGACAGGACATTCAAGTGGACTGAAAACAACATTACCTTGTGACTGGATATTCAGGTGGACTGAACAACACTACTTTGTGGTAGGACATTCAGGTGGACTGAAAACAACATTACCTTGTGGTAGGACATTCAGGTGGACTGAAAACAACATTACCTTGTGACAGGACATTCAGGTGGACTGAAAACAACATTACCTTGTGACAGGACATTCAGGTGAACTGAAAACAACATTACCTTGTGACAGGACATTCAGGCGAGTTGAAAACATCATTACGTTGTGACAGGACATTCAGGTGGACTGAAAACAACATTACCTTGTGACAGGACATTCAGGTGGACTCAACAACATTACCTTTTGACAGGACATTCAGGTGGACTGAAAACAGCATTACCTTGTGGTAGGACATTCAGGCGGACTGAAAACAACATTATCTTGTGACAAGACATTCAAGTGGACTGAAAACAACATTACCTTGTGACAGGACATTGAGGCGAACTGAACAACATTACCTTTTGACAGGACATTCAAGTGGACTGAAAACAACATTACCTTGTGACAGGACATTCAGGTGAACTGAAAACAACATTACCTTGTGACAGGACATTCAGGCGAGTTGAAAATATCATTACGTTGTGACAGGACATTCAGGTGAACTGAAAACAACATTACCTTGTGACAGGACACTCAGATAGACTGATCATCATTACCTTGTGGTAGGACATTCAAGTGGACTGAAAACAACATTACCTTGTGACAGGATATTCAGGTAGACTGAAAACATCATTACCTTGTGACAGGACATTCAGGTGGACTGAAAACCTCATTACCTTGTGACTGGACATTCAGGTGGACTGAAAACAACATTACCTTGTGACAGGACATTCAGATGAACTGAAAACAACATTACCTTGTGACAGGACATTCAGGCGAGTTGAAAACATCATTACCTTGTGACAGGACATTCAGGTGAACTGAAACAACGTTACCTTGTGACATTCAGGTGACCTTGTGGAGACTGAACTGAGCTGCGAGTCAAGATTTTATTGCTTGTGGATTTTTTTTTATTGTTTGCGTATGTATCAATAATTAATAATCATAAAACTTTTGAAAGTTGTGCCGCAGGTAATTAAGCTTTCACAAGCCTTGCAGCCTGTAGCCTTTTCCATGGATTGGAATTCTTATGAATTCTTCATTGTTTGAAAAAGTATCTGCCGGAGTGTGTGTGCATTATTCTACCTGCAGTAGTTTTCAGAAGACTGGAGTCTCCATCAAACTGGATAACGCAGCGGTTAAACAGGGTTACCGGTGTTAACTGGTTCTAAAGCCAAAGATGACTGCAACGGCACGGTGACGTCACTCGCTGCCAAGACACATCAGGTCTGTGTTGCAAAATATACATTTCCGGAGATAAATGGTTTTCAGAACATATGTCTATTTTATAAACAATCTTTACCATTAAAAAATCGTTGATCTGAAGATAAACCTGAAGGAGTGAGTCACCACACAAGTTACAAACAAACATACATAGTATACATGCTCACACTCTTGTGGTGTTTTCAGCGAAGGACCTCCTCAACTATTGTGGGCGTTCCTGTGCTTTAGCGGTTAACCGAAAAATGTCATATATTTTAGCACTGGAATGAAATAATAATTTGTATTCTTGTCCCGGGTTTGTTTTCGTTCGACTGGGTTAAAATCTATTTTTGCTAGTTTTCGTGATGTGCCATGCTATAATCCACGGTTTTGGCATGGACAAACAGAGTAAATGAGTTTATTATATTGTACTTTTTTAACTGTTGTTTTGATTCTAAAACTTCGATAATGTTTTCATAAGAGCTGGTATTATTTTAGGCAGTAGGCGTTAATACTCTGCTATGTGAAGACGTGTTAGCGTATCACACGATATCAGAAGAGGCTGGTCACTTTCCACCAGCTGGTTTTCAGTCTTCTTGATGAGGTGGCTTTTGAAACTAAGTTACAAAGTTTTATTACATATATAGACTTCTCCACAAGAAAACAAGTAGTAATTGCACCCCTATTACTAACGGCCTTAATACTTACTTTTGAGGCGGGAAGAGGGGTGAGGGGACTTCATACCTTGTCATGTATCTGCGGACAAGCATAAAGATAGATAGGTGTCGGGTAAAATAGGGCGGTTTAGGATGGCCGAGTTAAAGTTTTGGATTGATATTTTACAAACAGGGCAAACTTTATTGGATTTGTTCCCTTCAAAATTACCGCATGTTGTTTCATTTGACCGTGGTTGAGTGGTTAACGTGCTAGGACAGAAGAAATGACATCTCACCTATGCGGTTGATCTGAGTTCAGTTCTAGCTCATGATAACTTCCTCTCCAATCTTGGCCACAGACAGCATATGCATAAACGTTTATGCGTATGCTGTCTATGGCCAATTATACATCAGTTTCAAATACGGATGGATTTGAGCCAAATCATAGACCTGGCTTCAGCTGTACGTAATACTTTTGTAACTTCTTTTCTTCTCGTCAGGAAAAACTCAAGCAAAGATGTATATTTTGAGAAAGCGTTCATTCAGTTTCCATGCTTGATCCTGTATCATCAACTGAGCTTCCGTGGCCTACATGATTAGAGTTCCAGCGCGGCGCAATGACCCAGGCCTCTCACTAATGCTGTGAGCTCAGGTCCAGCTCATGTTGGGCGTGCGTGAGAAGGTCTTCAAGCGACCTGCGGATGGTCTTGCATTTTCCCCGGGGTCTGTCCGGTTTCATCCCACCGAAAAGGTGGCTAAAACCAATGCTTTCAAGCATCGGCATACATATCAATTGCTTAAACTTGCATTTTGTAATTTTTATGTTAGCTTTAGTTGTAAACAAATATATTATATTCTGAAATGAATAGAGACCCATAATAATGGAAAAATCAGCTCAAAACTGAAGTAAGAGCCGCTAGACAAACTCCTCAAAACGTTACCTGTCATGAAAATTTCAAAACATTTTAAAATGAAAGTATATGCATTCACATAGCGCAAATGTAGGTACTCTGACGCCACATTAACCTTTTTGTCCTTATATTCACCAACTGACGATTTTTTAGGATCTATTTTACTCGTATTCATGTTCGTATTCGAACAAAGAAAACTGCGCGGGAAAAACATCTTGTGACGTCAGAGTACCTGAACACCGTCTATACAGCTCATAAAGTCCTCATAAAGTTTAAAAATTTCAATGCTCCTCAAAAACCTTTAAAAAAATTTAAATTATTCTACGCATAGTTTTCAGTTGTCCATCAGATGGACGCTAACTTCATTTTAGAGGGGTTCTTTTCCTTTAAAGGTAAAGAAAACACTAAAATGAAGTATATGTCAGATGAAAGCCCACTGTCCAAGAAAATAGTTGGATTTATATTTTAGGATTTTATAAACGAACCAAAATGGTTTTAAAACATCAGATTCTACGGTGGTCAGTAGTGAACCAGAGGCTATCAGTGACGTCACATCCAGATTCCACCGTGGTCTGTAGTGACCCAGAGGGCATCAGTGATGTCACATCCAGATTCCACGGTGGTCAGTAGTGAACCAGAGGCTATCAGTGATGTCACATCCAGATTCCACGGTGGTCTGTAGCGACCCAGAGGCTATCAGTGATGTCACATCCAGATTCCACGGAGGTCTGTAGTGACCCAGAGGCCATCAGTGATGTCACATCCAGATTCCACGGTGGTCTGTAGTGACCCAGAGGCTATCAGTGATGTCACATCCAGATTCCATGGTGGTCTGCAGTGACCCAGAGGCTATCAATGATGTCACATCCAGATTCCACGGTGGTCTGTAGTGACCCAGAGGCCATCAATGACGTCACATCCAGATTCCAAGGTGGTCTGTAGTGACCCAGAGGGTATGAATGACGTCACATCCAGATTCCACCGTGGTCTGTAGGGACCCAGAGGCTATCAGTGATGTCACATCCAGATTCCACGGTGGTCTGTAGCGACCCAGCGGCCATCAATGATGTCACATCCAGATTTCACGGTGGCCTGTAGTGACCCAGAGGCCATCAATGACGTCACATCCAGATTCCACGGTGGTCTGTAGTGACCCAGAGGCCATCAATGACGTCACATCCAGATTCCACGGTGGTCTGTAGTGACCAAGGATATGAATGATGTCACATCCAGATTCCATTGTGGTCTGTAGTGACCCAGAGGCTATCAATGATCTCACAACCAGATTCCATGGTGGTCTGTAGTGACCCAGAGGCTATCAATGATGTCACATCCAGATTCCACGGTGGTCTGTAGCGACCCAGAGGGTATGAATGATGTCACATCCAGATTCCATGGTGGTCTGTAGTGACCCAGAGGGTATCAGTGACGTCACATCCAGATTCCATGGTGGTCTGTAGTAACCCAGAGGCTATCAATGATGTCACATCCAGATTCCACGGTGGTCTGTAGCGACCCAGAGGGTATGAATGATGTCACATCCAGATTCCATGGTGGTCTGTAGTGACCCAGAGGGTATCAGTGACGTCACATCCAGATTCCAGGGTGGTCTGTAGTAACCCAGAGGCTATCAATGATGTCACATCCAGATTCCATGGTGGCCTGAAGTGACTCACAGGGTATCAGTGATGTCACATCCAGATTCCACGGTGGTCTGTAGTGACCCAGAGGCCATCAGTGATGTCACATCCAGATTTCACTGTGGTCTGTAGTGACCCAGAGGCTATCAGTGATGTCACATCCAGATTCCACGGTGGTCTGTAGTGACCCAGAGGGTATCAATGATGTCACATCCAGATTCCACGGTGGTCTGTAGTGACCCAGAGGCTATCAATGATCTCACAACCAGATTCCATGGTGGTCTGTAGTGACCCAGAGGCTATCAATGATGTCACATCCAGATTCCACGGTGGTCTGTAGTGACCCAGAGGGTATGAATGATGTCACATCCAGATTCCATGGTGGTCTGTAGTGACCCAGAGGGTATCAGTGACGTCACATCCAGATTCCAGGGTGGTCTGTAGTAACCCAGAGGCTATCAATGATGTCACATCCAGATTCCATGGTGGCCTGAAGTGACTCACAGGGTATCAGTGATGTCACATCCAGATTCCACGGTGGTCTGTAGTGACCCAGAGGCTATCAGTGATGTCACATCCAGATTTCACTGTGGTCTGTAGTGACCCAGAGGCTATCAATGATGTCACATCCAGATTCCACGGTGGTCTGTAGTGACCCAGAGGCCATCAGTGATGTCACATCCAGATTTCACTGTGGTCTGTAGTGACCCAGAGGCTATCAGTGATGTCACATCCAGATTCCATGGTGGTCTGTAGTGACACAGAGGGTATCAGTGAGGTCACATCCAGATTCCATGGTGGTCTGTAGTGACCCAGAGGCCATCAGTGACGTCACATCCAGATTCCAGGGTGGTCTGTAGTAACCCAGAGGCTATCAATGATGTCACATCCAGATTCCATGGTGGCCTGAAGTGACTCACAGGGTATCAGTGATGTCACATCCAGATTCCACGGTGGTCTGTAGCGACCCAGAGGCTATCAGTGATGTCACATCCAGATTCCACGGTGGTCTGTAGTGACCCAGAGGGTATCAATGATGTCACATCCAGATTCCACGGTGGTCTGTAGTGACCCAGAGGAGATCAGTGATGTCACATCCAGATTCCACGGTGGTCTGTAGCGACCCAGAGGGTATCAGTGATGTCACATCCAGATTCCACGGTGGTCTGTAGTGACCCAGAGGCTATCAATGATGTCACATCCAGATTCCACGGTGGTCTGTAGTGACCCAGAGGCTATCAGTGATGTCACATCCAGATTCCACGGTGGTCTGTAGTGACCCAGAGGGTATCAATGATGTCACATCCAGATTCCACGGTGGTCTGTAGTGACCCAGAGGAGATCAGTGATGTCACATCCAGATTCCACGGTGGTCTGTAGCGACCCAGAGGGTATCAGTGATGTCACATCCAGATTCCACGGTGGTCTGTAGTGACCCAGAGGGTATCAATGATGTCACATCCAGATTCCACGGTGGTCTGTAGTGACCCAGAGGCCATCAATGACGCCACATCCAGATTCCACAGTTGTATGTAGCGACCCAGAGGGTATCAATGATGTCACATCCAGATTCCACGGTGGTCTGTAGTGACCCAGAGGCTATCAATGATGTCATATCCAGATTCCATGGTGGTCTGTAGTGACCCAGAGGCTATCAATGATGTCACATCCAGATTCCACGGTGGTCTGTAGCGACCCAGAGGGTATCAATGATGTCACATCCAGATTCCAGGGTGGTCTGTAGTGACTCAGAGGCTATCAATGATGTCACATCCAGATTCCACGGTGGTCTGTAGTGACCCAGAGGGTATCAGTGACGTCACATCTGTACTTTTTGCTTGAAATAGCCGGTTTAATGTTCCATTCGGTGAATGTATTCTTAAATATACGTGTATATGCATTTTTATTGAAGAAATGTAGCAGTCTATGTGCGGTAAGTGGCAAAACCTGATGTGAGGTCACTGGTGAGGTCACAATATTGCCAGAAAAAGTCACCGTAGAATTAAAACTATCAAATGCATTTTATTCGGTTAAAAACATTTTAAGAAATATATGGAACTACCTTTATGAACAGTGTTTAATGGGTTTTTTTTACCTAATTCTGCTTAAGCCATGGTGCTGGGTCACGTGTAAATTGCTACTATCTATGCATTTACATGAACAGTTAGAGTAAAACCCTGACTAAGGTAAATTGACAAGAAACCCATTTTCACGGTTACATGCGACCATTTGCCGGCGATCACATTGTCGTCAGTGCTCTGGTTTTACTCTCTGTGCCGTACGTCTTTAATTATATTGTGTTCCTGCATAAACCAGGATTTTGCTGGTGGACTAAGCATCCTCGAGGTCTGGTCCCTTTGCATTGTTTTAATGTGATGGTATGTTAAATGTGATGACAACAAAGAATTTTGAGCCATTATAGACCAGTAACGCCTAATATATTGCAATTAACATCACTGCATGTTTTTACCTAATTTTGCTTAAGCCATGGTGCTAGGGGACGTGTAAATTGCTACTATTTATGCATTTACATGAACAGTTACAATAAAACTCTACGTCTGACAGTAATCTAATATTGTGCAAACGACCTGAAAACAACGACTGCCAATTCATGATGCAAGAGACATAACTGCACATTCATTCTGACAACCGGTTCATAAAGACTATGGAGGGTCAACAATTAAAGAGGAGAAAAAAAGGATGAGTACCTGTGAGGAGCAAGGATCAAAGCGATCAGGATAAGAAACCAGATGAATCTATGCATGGAAACAGATATTCGTGTACGAGCCGTCAACCAAGATGGACGTTCTAGGTCAATAATAGCAAAGCCAATTCCCAAAACAACGTTTAACATAAACCACCAAGGACTTAAGAACGAATGAACGAAAGTAGGACGGAATCATGCAACGTGAAGCAGTCAACAGTTTTCAGTTAAGTTGGGAAAATGCAAGGTATGTTCTGGGCGATTGAGTGAAATCAGTATATGCAGATCGTGTACCACGCGAGTACAAGATAAGAAAACAGATAGAGACCAGGGAGGAGCAAGGATTAAATGGTCAGGATAAGCAAACAGAGACCACGACGGATAAAGAATCAAAGCCGCCGGAACAAGAAAACAGATGGAGACCAAGAGGAACCGCACTGCATATAATTTCAACTTATTTCGACCCCAAAATATTCTCTATATTGTCCTTTGGAAAAAAATTCCTATGAAAAAAAATACAACGTTTGTAAAATATAATCTTTTTTGTAAATACAATGTTAAGAAACCAATTTCTTTGTACATCATTTATTTAAAAAATACTTAGCCTGAATAATTCATTGACTTGCTTGGTTAATACGAATATATAGAAAGCATAGTACAAATTCAAATTAAATTGCATGTTAGCAATATAGTACCACGTGGTTCTCTTAAGACAAATGAGTTTTCTTGGCCACTACTTCCATACATAGAGCAATGCAGAAAAATATCATTTACTTCCTGTTAATGTTGTAAAAGAGAAATAATCTTCAATTATTAAAAGTAGACGTACAAGTATATAAAAGGAGCATATGTACATACTCCTCTTCACAGATGTAAGTCATAATAATGACAATGTGAAATTAATGTTTGTACGTGGGAAAGTCTGCCAACAGCCTGCGGATGGTCGTAGGTTTTCTCTGCCCGGCTCTGCCCGGTTTACTCCTACAATAATGTTGGCGGTCATCGTATAAGTGAAATATTTCTGAGTACGGCGTAAAACACCAATCAAATACATAAACAAAGAAATAAATAAATTAATTCATGAATTAATGGTTTATTAAGTAACTAGCTCGTTAAGTAGTGAGTGATTTGTTCATTTGTTTATTGAATCATTTGCTCGTGAAACAACGTAGCTACACACCACATGCAATGATATGATCATATCCATCAGTTCGCCATGTGACAACACGATACGTCCCGTGTCGTCAGGTTAAGGTCTGCCTTGTCTTGCGGGCTACAGAGTGGGAAGGGGGCGTGCTGTCATGTGACAGGTACTTTTTCTCACAACAGTATGTCGGAATCAGTGGGAGCAGAAGTAATCAATGAGAGGAGAGAAACTAAGAGTCGGTGGTCACCTACACCCGCCGAGGAAGCGGAAACACTTGGCAGGGGCCAGATTTACTTCGACGGTTACCTGCGGCCATGCCTGGCTGAGTTCGTGGGTTTGGTAGTCTTCGTGTTCACCGGCTGTATGGCGGTGCAAGATTTACCGTCCGTCGTTTGCGTGGCCATAGCACACGGACTGACCATAGCCCTGTTGGTCGCATCTTTCGGAGCAGTCAGGTGAGTAGCAGAGCTTAATCAGCGGGTAACTATCAAATATGCTACAACTAGCAGATACTACAAGTATCCATGTCCAGCCCCCCTCTGGCTGTAAACAATGTGAAGAATGTGATGTGTAAACAATGCGAAAAAATGATGTCGAGGTCAGGTCAGCAGGGACACAGGTCACAGATCCGCATTGTACAGGTATTCTGTATGCATAGGCCAGTTAATCACAGTGCTGCCCACCGTCGTATAAGAGAAGTATTCTTGAGGACGGCGTAGGCCTACAACACCAATAAAATAAATAAATAAAATATAATGCAAATTTTACTAACAAGAAATGCCTTGTCATATTTTGCACCCAACATCTTACAATAGGTAAATTCAAAACAATAAGACCCCGTGTTGTTTTTTGAGTGTGGTAATTTAAGTACGCCTTAAGGTATTATATATTATCTTTACTTCTTGCTTTCATTCTACTAAACACACTAATTCTATTTCATGGTTATGTACGGGTGATAATGATTATACATTAATTTCCCACGAGGAGTGGGGCGTGGTTCTGGGGACACTAGGTATGGTCTCAGTTTTAGCCTTGGGAGAAACACGTGGCTCAGTGGTAAGGTGAGTGTGATCTCCAACAGCTGATGGGACAGGGGGTACGAGTTCAGTTCCAGCCTTGGGAGACACTCATGACTCGGTAGGGTAAGGTAGGAACGACTAACAACCGCAGATGGAACACAGGTTCAGTTCCAGCCTTGGGAGAGACTCGTGACTCGAGGGAAAGATGTGCGCCACTCCAACCGCTGATAGGACTCGAGACAAGGGTTTAGTTCCAGCCTTGGGAGAGACTCGTGACTCGGTAGGGTAAGGTGAGCGCTACTCCCAACCACTGTTGGAACACGAGACACGGGTTCAGTTCCAGCCTTGGGAAACACTTGTGACTCGGTAGGGTAAGGTGGGCGCGACTTCCAACCACTGATGGGACACGAAGTATGGGTTCAGGAGGCACTACCGGCCCGGATAGCACAGTTGGTGAAGCGTCCGTTTCGGGACCGGTAGATCCTTGATCGAGTCACACCTAAGACTTTAAAAGAGGAAGTTGTAACTTCATCGCTTGGCGAGGGTATAGTGCAACGACTGGTTGACCCGTGTCAGTATAATGGCTCTGGAGGGGCGACTTACTTACCTTCGGTAAGCCGTCTCCGTGAAGCAGCACTAGATAAAAGAGCGGTGGAAATCCGTCCTGCAACAAGGAGGCACATTACACGTACATGCACCCTAATGATTCCTTCGTCGTCATATGACTGAAAAATTGTTGAGTACGACGTTAAACCCCAAGCACTCATTCACTCAGGAGGTACGTCGACAGGAGATACGGATTCAATTCCCGCTGTCATATTTGCGGAACGTTGGTGACAATAAGATGGAGGCGACCCTCCCCCGGGCTTTGTCCCATTTCCTTCCACCATAATGCTGGCCGCCGTTGTATCAGTGAGTACGGCGTAACACAGCAATCAAATAAATCAAATAAATTAATCGACGGCTCTCATCCATGGGGTATTTATACAGGCTTTCTGTTATGAAAAAGCAATTTCTACCACCATTGTGGCGCTTATGCCGCAGGCCACACTTGGATCGTTACCTTAATCCACATTATTCAGTTTATCACGTTAAACAACAATAAATTAGATAAATAATATCTTATATTGGTGCATATATTATAATCGAAGCACACGTTCTGCAGTTCACCATCCACTTTAGTATAGGCCCCTACTGTGTCAGACAGGCAAGTACAAACTCCCTACGCAATCAACAAGTAGGCCTACAGATTGTCGCGAACAACTCTTTTCACACATAATCATAATGATCTACTTTAGCAGTATCGGCCAGGTGATCATTACGTATACTACAACACTACACGTCAGATCCATATCGACCAATGCACACTGACCCAAGGATATAAACGCCCTACATGGACTCTTTAACACAGTAAGGCCAGTTTTGAGGGCATTCCATATGCATGAACGATTGATGGACATAAGTTTTGTTCTAACAGTAGCAATTAATACCTACAAATTGAGAAAGGGCACCTAATACTCCGTTGAATACCAAGACATTTGGTAATACGACAACAAGCAACTCTAACCAGTGACCAGTCTGCCCACGACTAACCCATGCCACAACACAGGTGTGAACATAATTTTATTACAGTTTGCTTTCGGACAACAATAAAAAAACGCGATATGATGAAAACTTTATTCAAAATTGGTTGCTCAGCACATGCAGCAAGATTTGCAGGGTACTCATGCACCCTTAAACCACACATGTTAAAACGATGCAACATGTTAATTCGCTGTAAAACATGAGTGCGAACGTGTAATGTTACGACGCGTTATGAGCGTCAGCAGGATGTAACATAATCATGACAAGATTTTTAAGATGTACAATGAGAATACAGCACCTGAAAGCCTTAATTTGATATCAGATATACAGTGTTAAATTGCAGTTAGTTCTTATCATTTCATAAATTGTTAAATTTCCGTAGAAACTGTTTACGTAGCATAGAAAATTCTTTCCTGTCTCCGACACTCTTAAACTGTGAAGAGTTTAGGATATATACGGCAATACACTTCAAGTACGTAGTTTCGAAGGCTTAAAACAGGGATGAGCCTGCATGGTGGCACTAAAACCTTGAGTGGTTTCAATGCCGATATCAGTATGAAAACAGTTGTTTCCCTACCAGTATCAGTATGAAAACACTATTTCCTGCTTGTGTCATAACTCGCCTGCAAAGAGAACCGTCACACAAATGTAACAACATGGTTGTTACTTCATCAGTCCACCATTTTAATATTCACTGAAGGCATGCTACAAAGCCAATGCTTTAAAAAGTTTGTTGATAATTACTGTCATATAAAAGTTCACAACTTTATGGGTTTCTTAAGCAATGATTTTAAATGGCTGAAGACCCGTATGCGTCTCTGTGTGCGTCCTGTATTTTTGATAGGCCTAATATAACTTTTGTATGCGGTGACATTACCCCATGGTAACCTGAAAAGGCACTCCTACGTGACCTGACATTCAAGGTAACTCAGCACTAAAAAATAACACATCGCACCTGTTGTATCCAACCACACGTCCACGTTGTTCCTGGTAACACCGCTGGAAAAGGAAAGCTTACCCAGACGCTTGGTCACCTCCTATGTTTTCTTGCGCAACATATATCTAATCCGTTGGTGTTGTGCCTGTACCTGCTGGACGGGTGACAGTAGAGCACGTCGCCATCGACCAGTCAGATGGGGATGATAAGCGAGGAGGCGTTTAATGCTTACATACGGCCGTGTATAGCGGAGTTTGTGGGGATGGTACTGTTTGTGTTTACGGGGTGTCTGTCCGTGCAGGACTCTATTGCAGGCGGCCAGGGCATTCCTTTCCACCAGGCAGTTTGCGTTGCGCTGGCGCATGGTATGGCCATTACATTCCTTGTCGTTGGCATAGGACATATCAGGTAAATTTACTGTCATGACGCTAATCATGACCACATCCAGTTGGCCGAAAACACGAACATCGAATTGCGCTTATGTTGGCATAAATCCACGCGTATCTTGACCGAAAATTATGCGCACATTGACGGACAACCAAGCACATATTGACTGAAAACTATGCGCACATTGACAGTAAAAATATGCGCATATCGAAGGAAAACTATGTGCATATTGTCGGAAAACTATCGATATGTTGTCTAACAACTACACTCATATTGCCTTATACGCGCCCTTAATGACGAAAATTAACGGATGACTACATGCATATTGACGGATGACTACACTCATATTGACAGATGACTACATGCATATATGGACGGATGACTACACTCATATTGACAGATGACTACATGCATATATGGACGGAAGACCACATGTATAGACATGTACATTGAATATTTTCGTATTAAACACATTACATGCATACTGGCCAACGACCAGTATCAGTTTGTGGCATACGAAATGCTCAATAACGCACTTCATTATGTTTACTGCTGACGAGAGCCTGTTATTTTGGTCAAGTCTAAATCTGGTAAGTCTGTGTCAAATAAACTGCCGTTAATATGTGGTTTGCTGATTCAACATTGACGTGAAGTAATAACACACCGGGCCTAAATGGTGCAATTAAAAATTGGCTTATAATTGTATTGTGATGAGGCTCTGTGATGGATATAAGATGAACTGCTATCTCGATCCCCCTGAGGACTCCTGAGGACTGAGGATTTGTCCCGTGACCCAGAACGGTCCGATGTTAAGATTACATACAGGAGATGTGTCAGGCAGGCCTGTGGTGGTAATAACGTCAAGACGACAAGACGGCAGTTTGTCTGTTAAACCCCAAGCACTCACATACTCATTCCAATTAACCTATAGCACGTCATTAGCGTCATGGCACAAAATTCATTTTATTTCATTGTATCACTAGTGTTGCCATAAACCTTCCACAATGCCTGCGAAAATGTCACAAACATTCTAGCCTCTTGTAACCAACTCTTGCACAAATATTCTAGCCTCTTGTAACCAACTCGTCCACAAGCATCCAAGCCTCTTGTGACCAAGTCGTCCACAAACATTCTAGCCTCTTGTAACCAACTCTTGCAGAAACATCCTGGCCTCTTGTAATCAACTCGTCCACAAGCATCCCAGCCTCTTGTAACCAACTCGTCCACAAACGTTCTAACCTCTTGTAACCAACTCGTTCACAAGCATTCTAGCCTCTTGTAACCAACTCGTCCACAAACGTTCTAAACTCTTGTAACCAACTCGTCCACAAACGTTCTAACCTCTTGTAACCAAGTCTACAAACGTTCTAACCTCTTGCAATCAACTCGCCACGAACATTCTAGCCTCTTGTAACCAACTCTTCCACAAACATTCTAACCTCTTGTAACCAACTCGTCCACAACCATTTTAGCCTCTTGTAACCAACTCGTCCACAAGCATCCCAGCCTCTTGTAACCAACTCGTCCACAAACGTTCTAACCTCTTGTAACCAACTCTTCCAACAAAAAGTCCTAACCTCTTGTAACCAACTCTTCCAACAAAAGTCCTAACCTCTTGTAACCAACTCGTCCACAGACATTCTAGCTTCTTGCAATCAACTCGTCCACAAACATTCTATCTTCTTGTAACCAAATCTTGCACAAACATTCCAACCTTTTGTAACCAACTCGTGCACAAAGATTTTAGCCTCTTGTAACCGACTCTTCCACAAGCATCCCAGCCTCTTGTAACCAACTCGTTTACAAACATTCTAGCCTCTTGTAACCAACTCTTCCGCAAACATTCTAACCTCTTGTAACCAATTCGTCCACAAACATTCTAGCCTCTTGTAACCAACTCGTCCACAAACATTCCAGCCTCTTGCAATCAACTCGTCCACAAGTATTCTTGATTTCAATGATTAACATTTTCACGGTCTCCACCGAAAAGTCACAAGCATTACTCTAATGGGCATTGCTGAGTCCCCCGCCGAAAAGTCACAAGCATTACTCTACGGGCCATTGCTGAGTCCCCCGCCGAAAAGTCACAAGCATTACTCTGGTTCGAGCAGCGAAGGTTTCCATAATCCATCATCAACTCTCTACAAGCAAAACGAGGGTATTGCAACCAACCTTTCCACAAGTAATACCTGGGTATTGCGTGCAAATTTTAACAAGCATTACCGGGTACTGCAACCATCTTTGATGAGTGTTTTCTTTTTAATTTTTGCAATAAAGTGCCTTTAATATGTTTTTTTTTAAATTTTTGTATTTTATTTTATTTTTTTTCATGACAGCGGTGGCCACCTCAACCCAGCAGTCACCCTCGGTGTATTCCTGTCTGGTGGAATCAAACCTCTGCTGGCCATGGCCTATGTTGTGGCCCAGCTCCTCGGCAGTCTGGTCGGGGCCGGTTTGGTCCGGGTAAGTTTGACCCGTCTGTTTGAACCACCAACGAACAAGTATTCTGACTAGAAAGCCGCGCACGAATCGGCGAGAGCTGGGTTTGAACCTGCCCCAGCATTGGTCAGAGATCTAATTCGGAGGCTTGGTCATTAAGGGCCCTCAGCCGGGTGTATACATAATACACTGTCCTCTGGAATATATTTGTTATTTTTGTTGCCGCCTACCCGTAACCGTGTTTATTTATTTATTTATTTTGTATGCTTGGTAAGCATTATGTCTGGTACTATTTGTATTTTGTTTTTAAACAATGTTAAACTTCATATGTTCCTACTTGTGATTGGCAGGCTGTATTGCCCAGCACCACTTTTAAGGCTATAGGAGGGGGCGCCCACAATCTGGTCCAGGGAGTTGGGCCAGGCCAGGGGATTGTCTGTGAGACTCTGCTCACCATGACTCTCGTGCTCGCCGTCCTCATGTGCGCTGTCGACACCGACAAGAACGTCCTCGCCCCGCTCGCCATTGGATTCGCCGTCACAGTCGACATTTTGGCTGGGTGAGCCATCAACCACTGTTCATAGATCACGATGTTGTGTGTTATGCTTTGGTATAATTTGAATCACAACGTTACTTATCACAAAGTTAATAAGTAGTAAAAAGGTAAAGTTAGCCATTTAGGGCGCCTTTCAAAACAAATGTAGACAGTTTGCTAAGTCTGCATAGTGAATAGGTCGATTTCAGATCCTAAACAACTGGGTCCTACTTGACAAAGTTTTGTTGCATCACGATGACCAGCTGTGGACAAACTGCACAAGCATACGTAGATCGACGCATTTGGAGAGAGCTGGATGCTTCTGATCGCAGAAAAGTTGAGCACGTTAATTCAAGTCAGTAGTCGTCAGTGATCGCAAATCCGCAAAGACAGACCGAGCATGCGACTGGAAGAAACTGTATTTTTAACGACCGGAAGCATCTCGGAACAACTGGAAACAACTTTGAAAATATAATCGGACACTGGTTTTAGTCGATCTACGTGCACTGACTCAGCAGTTGCTGGGAGTTGAACATTTTTGTTCGACCCGAATGACCCAGTTGCCGCCAGCCGTAGCCGACCTAGGCCTGGTCATACTGAATTGAATCAAAATTGGTCATATATCGTTAGATCAAAAACAAACCTTTCGACAAAAGCCTTAGGCGTAGGTCGACTTTGTGGAGACGACTCACGCCCAGCCTAAAACCAGCGCCCGATCGTTGCTTCAAAGTGCTGCCAGTTGCACCCCCCCCCCCCATAAAAAAAAAACAAAAAACAAAAAAAAACAAAACAATTTGCACCGAGTCGCAAAATCAATCGATAAATAAAAGCAATGCTGTATCTGATCACCGAAGCTTCCATAACATCGGCAACAATGTATCTGTATGTTTTTAGTGCGTTGTCTACGTTGGTGGAACTTTGCACGAAAAGGGCAAGAGTACATCGGACTTGCGACTGCATGGGAACAACTGGGAGCAAATGATCGAGCGCCGGAGTAGTCAATCCAAGTGACACTGTGCGATGCTCACGATCACATTTATAGTTTTGCCAAAACTTTTGAACATATGCGTTACGCGTATCGACCTACGTTTCGTTTATTGGTTTATGACAAGATCTAATTCAATGAATATATTAAGCAGGAAACAATATATCTGATTGCTTGCATCCTAGAATCTATGTCAGTGCGACTTGCATGAAGTAGACAAGAGTGTAGGTGTATATCTTCAGTACTAGGATATCTGTCACTGGAACTGCAACGTATCTATTTGCTTTCATCACAAGATATCCTTCACTGAAGTTTCCAAAAAGGAGACAACACTGTATCTGTATATCTTCACCACCGGTGCGGGATCTTGGTGACTGAAACAGGTAACTGGCTTGCGTATTACAGCATCTACAGTTGTCGCTGCATGGGGCTTCCAGGTAACAATGCACCTATTAGTGTTCATTGCAAAATCTATGCAAAGAATGTACCCGGATGTCTTCGTTTAAGATGAAATAGAAGATCAAAAAAAGATCAAACAGATCAAGTAACTTCTAAGAACAGACAACAGTATACGTGAGGGTGTCGATTAACAGGATATGTGTTGCAGAAACGTTTCTTCGTCTCTTCATCAGCGGATCTACATCAGTGGGGTATCCGTGAAACAGTTAGCAATGTTTCTCTGTGTTTTCATCACAGGATCACCGTTACTGGAGGTTCCATAAAGCAGTTGGCAATGTCTCCCCATGTTTTCATGACAGCATCAGCGCCAGTGGAGCTTCTATAAAACAGTTAGCAATGTCTCTCCGTGTTTTCATCACAGGATCAACATCACTGGAACTTCCATGAAACAGTTAGCAATGTATCTGTGTTTTCATCACAGGATCAACGTCACTGGAGCTTCCATGAATCCAGCCAGAAGCTTCGGCCCTGCTGTCGTCGTGAGCAACGTATCCAACGTCTGGTCGTATCATTATGTGTATTGGGTGGGCCCTCTTATGGGTTCACTTTTAGCGACGCTACTGTACAGGTGAGGATAGTGTCGTGAAATACCGTAGTACACACGACTAAGTTATTATGGTCTCCGTTAATGACGTTGCGATACAGGCGAGAATAGTGCCGTGAAAGGCAATATATTTATTTATTTATTTCATTGGTGTTTTACTCCGTACTCAAGAATATTTGACTTATACGACGGCGGCCAGCATTATGGTGGGAGGAAACCGGGCACAGCCCGGGGGAAACCCACAACCATCTGCAGGCTGCTGCAAGACCTTCCCACGTACGACCAGAGAAGAAGCCAGTACGAGCTGGCCTTGAATGTCAATAGTACACACTACTAACAGTATCA